>NW_007253106.1:111927-115497 GCF_000164805.1 Carlito syrichta
GTGGCCGGGAGCGACCATTGCACTCCAGTCTGGGTGACAGAGTGAGACTCCAACTCAAAATAAATAAATAAATAAATAAATAAATAAATAAAAATAAAAATCTGTGGGAATTCCCTCCAATTGTGTGTCATCAATAGCTGCGGTGGCTGGGAGCGACCATTGCACTCCAGTCTGGGTGACAGAGTGTGACTCCAACTCAAAACAAACAAACAAACAAAAAACATGAATAAAATTATGTAGCCATAGATATATGACATGCTTTTATTAATTGAGAAATGTACCTTCTAAAAAAAAGTTATGACCTGACTTCCAAATATAAGAAAAATGAGATAATTTAATATTTTATGATTCCTTCTGTTCTTTTATGAATTAAGGAGGTCTAAAAGCAAAATAAGTAAATAACTATATTAAAAATATTTATTTAAAGTCAAACTCATTTATACATAAGTAGTCACTTAAGTCTAAATAATATTCTCTAATTACATACACTAATAAATAAGTTATCTGTGGGTTCTCCTCTCAGGTTGCTATACTAAATTTGCATTGGTTTGATGTTTTTGAACTTCATTTGGCAAGATTTATTATTTTGATGAAGAAACCTCAGGAAATATCTAGTGGAAAACAACACTGAGTGTGTCCATATTTCTGTGACATTTTAAAAATTTTCTACCCATTAGTTAATATTTCATAGTAAAAGTTGACCCATATATTTCAAAAGAACCCTAAATTACAGGAAATAGTATATGTCTAAAGCAAAACTTATTTTAAATGTGCTTATAGGTGAAAACTTTAAAATAAAATTAATATTCTTTAGCATATATCACTTTCTAATCACACAAACACCCATACCAATGGAACTTCATTCGCCAACGTAATCTTAACTGTAATCCCTCAACTGTAAGATATAATTAGTACTTCATAAGATTTTTACAAAGATTAAATGAGTTAATAAATATGATATGCATAATGGTATTTGATATTTAGTATAAATTAACGAATTGGTTCAAAATACATCTTAATTTTATTTCCGAAATTTGTTGTTATTGTACACTTGCTTTTCCAAAGATAAGCCTGTGACTTTCAAAACTTAGCTTGAAACATTCAGATATTCACAAACTGAACAGGCACCCTAACTCTTCCTACTTCAATACAATCAAACTGACATACTATCTCTCTAAGTTATCACATGGAACGCTTCTCTCCTATGTATGTAGTAGGCATGTGTTGATACAGCCTCACTGAAGAACTAGACTTCATGGTTGGGAATTTGTCAGGTGAGTGAGTCAGTGGTGTAGGAAGTCTTAGTTATTCTCTGTAGTTAAAATGCTAATAAAAACATTTAGTATACTACAATTTCTAGATGTTTTCTTTCCCAGGGCACTAAAATCTGGATATAATGTTATAGGAAACAGATACAACTAAAATACCATTTATAAAGATATTGTAATGTCAAGTTCTGTATAATAACCTCACATCCAAATATCCTAAGATTATAAATACTATTGCATATTTACTGATGTGGAAGTATTAAATTTCTTAAAGAAGAATCCTTGTAATGATGGAAGTCACAGAATTCAAGACATATTTCAGGTTGATGAGTCACCAGTTAATTTAAAATTAGTTTAAAATATCCCTTATATTTTAGTGACCTCAATAGGGAAACCTTTATTCCCTCTCACATAACGTAGTTTGTGACTTTTTACTTCTTAACATCTACTTCTAAAGGCCCGCCTTAAGTAATATGTTTTTCTGTTTCTTTCCTTTTTTGTCACATTTACCTCAGACTGGGTGAAGCATGTCTTATTTTCCTAATTGATAGTCTGGAGTGTGATCCCTACTGACAAAAGGAAAAAAGGGTGAGTGTAAGTTCGCATCTTCCCACACACACTGAAAAAGTACAGCCGCTTCCCATAGCCCTCTTCTCTTTAAGAAGATAATCCATGACCCCATTTTAAAGTTTAGGAATAGAATGTGGAGCGGATTCTTTAAATCACAATGTGCTTTGAAATACAAATGAGTCTTACTACATGTGTTTATGACTCTGAGGAATATTATCAACTTAGTGCATTTGTGCCTTTTATGATTAATGTCTAAGGGGAAAGAAAATGCTATGTGTTATGAAGAGAAAGGATGAACAAACAAAAATAGAGGAGGGAAACTATCCAGGATTTATTTTTGTTAGTTGTAAAAGAGTTCTTTCAAAACCTCTGTATGTATTGCTCATGTGTTTGCTTTAGAAACCAGAGATCAGACATGTGGAGATTTTTTGTCCCTTGGGAGAAGGTAGTCAATGGATTTTATAAAATTCAGTCATTATTAGGAAAATTATATCGTTTTTAATCTACAAGACATTGTTGATAAGAAGGCAGTTGTGTAAATTCTGAAATTAATGCTCAATATTATGTGCTACCTTAACACTGGATGAAATTGGAGGGCAAGTGGCCTAACAGCAAGTTCCCTACCACTTTGCTCCCTTGAATCAAGTTTCCTAGTCAAACAATTCTCATCAGGGGCACAGGAACACTTTCTGAGCACTGGGTCTCAGTTCCTTGCCAGTCCGCAGTCTTTAATCAATCTAGTCCCATTCTTCCATGGGAACCAGGAGGCAATCACCATATAGAAAGCTTGCCTTCCACAGCTTTTGATTGTACACTCTGTTCCCAAAGGCAGCCCTGTGTGGCTCTGCATAGCAAGCAATGTCTTCCTCCCCCAGGCTGTGTTTATATGTAACTAATAAATTGCCATCAGTCTCATCCACCCACTGTCAGGTATTGGATTTGACACTCATCCTTACAGTCCTGGGGCGGAAATCCTCTCATCAGTGGGGTGAATAGGATCTAGTTATAATGGCAACAGAAGAAACAGAAATACAATGAGAATGGCCAAGCAAACTGGGACAGATAATCAACCTAGTCAGAACATTCCTCTCTGGGAACCTGTATCATAGATGGAAGAGAAAGGAGTTGAAGGAGAATAAATTCTCAATCAATTGCACCTATCACCAGACAGAAAAGATGTGTGGCTTCATTTCGACTGCAACTACAAAAACCATGGTTTTTGTATGACTGCTCATTCACATATTTACTTATTTATGTAATAATGTATATGCTTTCTAAAATATGTATCAGTTATATATTTTATATGAGATACAAAATAAAATAAAATATAATTACCACCATGGGAATATGAAATGCTAGGTATAGTTCCCGTAATATGCATGGTGGTTTGATCTAGAACAGTTCTGTCCCATTGAAATCTATGCAAACCTCATATACATTTTTGCATTTTCTAATAGCCATATTTTTAAAAGGCAGGATAAATTGATTTAATGAATATATTGTATTTAATCCAATCTTTTTAGAATATTATCTTAATATGTAAGCATGTAGAAAGTATTAATGAGATATTTTGCATGCTATAATTTTCTAAGTCTTCAAAGTGTGATATGCACTTTACATTTACATCTTACTTTGGGTGCTAAATTTTCACTGAGACTATTTGATCTGTATTTAGATTTTCTAAAATTCACAGTTGAAAACTGATTCAGATATCCAATACATTATATATATA
>NW_007253106.1:115517-117743 GCF_000164805.1 Carlito syrichta
ATATATATGACAAAATAGTTTTAAAGCTTTCCTAATAATTTTAATGAAGTTTTGATGGTTACAATAGTCTTAATAGTTTTTCTAATGCCTGAGTTGAGTACAAAATACAATTTTTCTTTAATATTCTTCCATATTGACAAAATTGGTTCCTCTCTTTTAGAATAATTGGTTTGACTAAAGTAGAAACACATTGGTTTCAAAACAATCTCTATCCAAGTTAATGAAACAATTATTGTGCCAATTCGGTATTAGCAACATAGAATCCAAAGGGGAATTGCAGAAATTAAAAAGCAACTCTAAATATATTAATATTAAAAAGTTATCTTTAAATGTTTCTTATAGTGTTTGCAAAAACACTATCAATTGCAATTAACATCTCTGCATATTGATTCATCTTAGAAAATGTGTGGTATGATTATTATTGATTTGTATTATGAAAAAACAACAGTTTCAACTGAAGTTTTATATTTGTCAATCAAAGTCACAAATAAGCTTTCCCTTTCATTTAAAGTTTCAAATTAGGCTAATTCACAAGCAGTGAAGATTGATAATAAAAAAAAAAAATCACACTCTCATTTTGTCTTTGATTAGAAAGCATTTTTTAAACATTCCTTTTGTTTAGAAAAATTACAAAATGGAGTAATAGTACACTACAACTTTGCTGATCTCTCCCGTGACTCAACCAGCAAGCAGTAAGAACACTACAAGATGATTTTATTTATTGTCATTTATTTCTTTCAGAATTTTGTATATTCTAAAGGATTCTAACAACTATATCCATTACACTTTTTATTAAGTCTGTTTCAGGAAACTATGCATATAAATCATACAGTTGAACAAAGCAATAAGGAAACTACCAATCTTTCATTTTAAAGTTTGATTTTTTTTAACCTAATATAACTAGAGCATCATCTGCTATGACTGAAACCAATTTTCATGCTGACTGAAAATTCTTATTAGAAAGATACATGAAATTTTAAAATACATATTCCAAAAATATTTTAGGCCAAAAACGTATAACATCGCTTTAAATTGGAAATCTTTTGAGACAAAATGTGGCCAATGTATTAATTGGGTGGTGTTTTGTATCACAAAACTCAACTAAAAATTAAAAAGAATAATTTTCTAAATATTGAAAAGAGTGGTATTTGATATGACTAGAAAGCGTCTGTATTCTGAAGGCAATTTTTTGGAGACGTAAAGATATGAATTTTTTTGCAAAAACAAAAGTTTAGTCTTCTAACTTTCTAACAGAATTTTTCTGCTGCAAATTTTTATCATCTATGTAAAAGTGACTTTTTTTTTTTAACACAAGTATTCAAACCATTTTATAGCTGGCCAGAGGTATCAGTTAAATTCCTGTTAAATATAATTTTAAATGTTTAAATATTAAATTCTGATTTCAAGTGGGTAATTTTGTTGATATTTTTTAACTGTTGAAATAAAATACCTTAAAAAGTCACCATATATTGCTAAATTATTTTTTACACAACAATCACCTTTTTAAATTTTGCTCTTCCATAACAAATTGCACGTGTTATTTACTGTGAAATTTGTAACATAGTTTTTTCCAGTTTCTTTTTTTAATACTATTCCACAACAGTAGTACTAGTATCTCTTCTGGATTCTGCACCAATAATATGCCATCATTTTTAATTTAAATTTTTGATGATAGTTACTCTTTTTAAGTAGCAAGACAACTTTTTTTTTTTGAGTTGGAGTCTCACTCTGTCGCCCAGACTGGAGTGCGGTGGCACGCTCCCGGCCACCGCAGCTTCGACCTGCTGGGCTCCAACTATCCTTTCGCCTCAGCCTTCCAAGTAGCTGGAACTACAGGTGCGTGCTACCATGCCCAGTTAATTTTTTCATTTATAGTAGAGATGAGGTCTTGCCAAGTTGCCCGGGCGGGTCCCAAACCCGCGGGCTCAGGCAATCCACTCACCTCAGCCTCCCAAAGTGCGGGATTACAGGCTGAGCAGCCAAGCCATGCCAAGATAACCTAATTATACTATAATTAAATGCTGGCGACTAGCTCCAACTGGGTTCAGGGTACCCCAAAGATGGAGATGGCGTTGGCGATTGGGGGGAAGAAGAGAGAGAGAGAGAGAGAGAGAAAGAAAGAGACTGGACTCTGGTCTAGTGCAGAAGCGAATGTGTGTTATTGGGAATTACAACGGGTCTTTTATACACAAAGTCAGATGTGGGAGGGGTGTCCCCCACCCAACA
>NW_007253106.1:118159-132357 GCF_000164805.1 Carlito syrichta
GTGGTCTCGGGGTCAACGGCCCTTCCTGATCCCTAACGCTCAGTGGGCCTCCATGGCCGGCTCCCAACAATTAAAATAATTTGTATTTCAACTTACTTACCAATTCCAATTTAACTAGATATTCCTAAAATTCATGCTGTTTGTGCACAATGTTCAAATAAACCTATGACAATGTTACATCAATTATCAATTATCAAAAATAGTCATTTGAATTGATTCAAACCATAGACTACAACTATATTGAATATCTGTTTGTGTACAATAGAAATGACACACATGCACACTCCAAGAAAACAATGCAAAGATAAAAGTGAAATATAGTTCTTCCTCAACAGTAAGGATTTGTTCAGTAGAAAAATATTCTATGCTACTATAATTTTTGTATTTAAACTTCAATGAATAATATTAGGTAAATAAGAAATTCAATTTCTCTATCAGAGTAACTATACTTCAAGTGCTCAAAAGCTACATACATCTAGTGGTTGACACATTGGCAATGTAGCTATGAGGACAGTTTCATCATTGCAGAAAGTTATTTTGGACACTACTGATCTAGAGTATGAATAGTATAGAAATTATAAGTTATATAGGATATTTTGGAAGTTCTAAAAATAGCATGAATAACATAATTTCAATGCGAAAAATGTACTTCAGCTGCCACAACTTGTCCAAGATTTGAGGATATCCTGAACTATCTATTTTAATAACATGCATTAGTGATTACTGAATAGAATAACAATGTATATTTGTCTAGAAAACCTAAACAATATTTTTAAGGGCTACCTGTTCATTTTTACCATTATTTTATTTAATAATGTAAGACTATTTATCATGCCATTAAATATTAGTAACGACTTTTGAAGTACTATGTCATCAATTATTTTAGTTTAGGTTATCTAAGAATAATTCATAAGAATAACTTCACAATATTTTTCATTAAAAAATTATTTTTAAACATATTTTAAAGATGTGGGGCACAATTCAGGATTCAGCACATAAGTGGTCATCGTACAGGTAAAGTTTGGGCAAAAACCAATACCTGTTTTGGTCATTTCTGTTTTCTTTCGAAACTACTTATCTTAAAAGGCAAATAAAAAACCTACACATGAATCTATTAATATTTCCAAAAATAATCACATTCTGTATGGAATTCAGTTGTGTAAAACAGGCAATAATAATATTTATTCACTGCACTACAAATCATGGATACCTAACCGATCTCTTGCATTCTAAATGCCATTTTAATAGGAATAGAAATCGTCTCTTTTTGTAAGGCCAGGTATATAAAATTTCCAGTTTATTTTTTCTGCCAAAAAGAGTAATTTTTAATTTTTATCTAAATTTCCTCTAAGAAGAACGATCATTTTCTGTAACCTGCAGAAATAAATTTCATTTTAGTGATATATCAGGGTAGCATTAATTATTTATTTCACCGTTTCTCACAGTGTAGAGCATACTGAAAGTAGACAAAACAGATATTGATATCATTTGAGAACAACATAAAAACAAACCATTTCATTTATACGTACATAAAATTGCAGTGAAAGAAGTTCTGAAGTGTAGTCCTTAGTTATCTCAGATTTAATAACATGGGATAATCTGAATCAACTGGTTCACTAAATTAAAAAGAATATTGCTTCCTATTTCCAGCCATCCACACAAATATTTTTCTCAAAGTTGTTTAGCACTAGGAGTGATTAGATTCTAATTTTTAGAGTTATATCAAAATAATCTAAAGAAATACGTAGAGTAAGTTGTTTAAAATGTATGACCTTGTGCAGGAGCAAATACCTAAATAGATTTTTCACCAGATGAAAATCTGTAGAAACTGCTGAAGGTCCAAGATTTGTAAACTTTCCAAGATTAAATTTGAGCTGACTTACATGCATCTGGTTTGAAAAGTTCTCCTCCTACATTGAGTTCTGTGTGTGAAAAAGAAAGAAAGCAAGCTAAGGAAATACTAGCATTCTACCCACAGAAACTTCTATTTGGGAGATTTTTTCCAGCAGTACCTGTAAACTATTTTAAGCAGTAAACACATGAAAGCCTTCATTTTCATTTTCAATTGATGAATTAGTTTTTCCTTGCTTTTAAACATATATTGAGAATAATTTTCATCATGACAAATTATTAATATCACATCTTATAAGAAAAGTTTAAAATCTAGAAAAATAATTTTCAAATGCTTTAATTATAATTTATGATAGTTTCAATTCCAGGGCAAACCAATTTTCTTTTCTTTAAATTTTAGAACAATGTCAATCTTTTAATGTCTGGCTCACTGATTTGTACTTTTCATTACTGCTCTTCTTTAAAAGTAAACTTCCAGCCAGGCTCGGTGGCTCAGCCTGTAATCCTGTGCCTTTGGGAGGCTGAGGGGAGTGGATTGCCTGAGCCCGGGGGTTCGAGACCCGCCTGGGCAGCGAGATCTCATCACTACAATAAATCAAAAAATCAGCCGGGCGTGATAGTGCATGCCTGTAATTCCAGCTCCTCGGAAGGCTGAGGCGGAAGGATCGTCGGTGGCCGGGAGCGGCCACTGCACTCCAGTCTGGGCGACAGAGTGAGACTCCAACTCAAAAAAAAGAAAAAAGAAAAAAGTAAACTTCCATATGTTGCAGAGATTCCAAACCAGTCAGGGCATCACCAAATCCCAAAAATAATCCTATGAATAAAGAACAAAAAAGGTAATATGAATAATCCTATTATATTAAGAAATCTGGTGATCCACTTTTTAAAACTTTCACATTACACAGTTTCTGTAGTATATAATGTAGTCTTGCTTTTGAATATGATATGAAGTCAATCATATGACTTTGGGAAAAGTTGAAACAAAACAACAACAGATTTTCAAAGAGTATGTCTTCGTCAGAAGAATGATAAAAGTTAGCATGTAAGTTATGTCAGGAGTCAGCAAATATGGCAATCGGGCCAAATCCACCCACTATCTGTTTGTTTGGTTTGTGAGCTAAAAATGACTCTTGCATATTTAAGTGGTTGAGGCAAAAATCAAAAGAATAATGTTTTGTGCCATGTGGAAATTTTATGAAATCCAAGTTTCGGTGTCCAAAAATGAAATAGATTGAAACACAGCCACACCAATTCATTAGCATAATCTCTATGGCTAGTTTTGAGCTACAAGGATGAAGTTGAATAGTTGTGACACAAACCATAAGGCCCACGAGGTCTACAATATTCACTATTTGGACCTTAAGTAAAAGACTTTGCTAATTTCTAAGTCAGTTAATCCTACATTTATAAATGTATCTGTTCCTATCTTTAGAAAAAAAACGTATAGCCGGGATCTGTGGCTCAGCCTGTAATCCCGCGCCTTGGGAGGCTGAGGTGAGTGGATTGCCTGAGGCCGCGGGTTCGAGACCCGCCTGGGCACCTTGGCGAGACCACATCTCTACAATCAATCAAAAATCAGCCGGGCGTGGTAGCGCGCGCCTGTAATTCCAGTTACTTGGAAGACTGAGGCAGAAGGATCGCCAGAGCCCATCAGGTCGAGGCTGCGGTCACCGGGAGCGGCCACTGCACTCCAGTCTGGGTGACAGAGTGAGACTCCAACTCAAAAAAGAAAAAAAACTTGTTTCAATATGAGTGAAATAATCATATTTTATAAAATTCCATGTAGTTTTCTTTCTAGTCTGGCTACCTAAGATTATCTACCTGGATGCCTGCCAGTTTTTCAATTAACTTCATTGCCAGTGGGTGCAACCACATTAGCTATGACAAAATGTATTTACAACCTTGTTTTGTGGATGATGTCACAACCTATAGAATAAAGTATTTCATCCCTCAAATTGGCCACTTATATAACCAGCAATCAACCACAGCAAAACCAATGTTTCTTTAAAGGTACTTATATAGAGATTTGTGTGAAAGAAATGTAAATATAATCTTATATATGGATAGGTAATTTGTTTGAATTTTTTAAAGCATACAAATAATCATAGAAAACACTTCCTTTTGCCTTTCTCTGAATGTAGTTTGTTTCATTTGTAGTAAATTATACTCTAAGACATCAGAGCAGTTGAATTTATAATATATGCTTGGAAAATGAAAAAATTCTATATTCTATATAAACAAAATTGGACTATAAAAGGGATTGGTAGTGATATTTTTAAGGACTAGAAATATATTTTCAACTATGTACTACTATAAAAGTAAATCATGAGCTGTGAAAACTATGGTCACTTTTGCAAAGATTCAAGCTAAATGGGGATGCCACCATTAATATGAAAATGACAGAGAGAGAAAAAATAATCTAAACTGTTTCAAAAACCTGTCCTTTTTTTTCTTTTGTTTTTCTAAATTTACTTTATCTTAAAATAAATATAATCTATAATTTTTCAAAAATGCTTTTTAATTTACTTATATAGAAATAACCATAAAAAGGCTTTGATGTGATCATTTGGATAGACTTTGATGTGAGTTATGGTGTGTATTGGGTCATGATCTAACATTCGTTATTTGCATAGTCCAATGTAATTGAGCACTATTTAAAAAATAGATGTGAAAAATGAAATTGTTCATACACTGGATGTGGAAACAAAGAGCAAAAATAAAAATGAAAAAAGCAATGCGTCACCTGGGAGGCAAAAATGTTCACATGTTTGGCTATCCTTTACCTTGAGATAGATGCCACTAAATGTGACAGTGTTTGGGTCCCTTCTGAACAATTACACTATGACAATTACTGTTTGACAATTTTTGTATTTGTTAATGACTCTGTGTTTTTCTGAGATGAAGGGAGGAGCAATGTTGGGCCTCCAGGCATCATCCTAACAAAATATATGTAACATACCAGCAAGATCACCTCTGATCTTGATTTTATTTCTTTCAATACCTCACAGCCCCGTGCAGACTATAAACCACTTCTCCTTGGTTGCTCCTCCCCCAAAATATTACTTCCTAGGTTGAAAGCTTCTCTTTCCTTTGCTTACAGCCTCCTAAGAGCCAAGTACAAAAGGCATGCATAGGATAATGTGTATGTGTTGTGTGTGGGAAGGGAGATGTCTAATTATTTGTGGTTCAACTTTTTCTAAGGTAGATAAGCATTATGACCTGACTGTGTCATGCTGACCAGTGCAAAGTCGTCTTTTGACTCATGACATGCTCATGATTAAAAGTAAAAACAGAATACTTTTCTGGACTCAATATATTTTTGGACTTGGTTTTTATTTCAAGAGCAGAGAAACATCTTCAGAGGAAAAATATCCCAATATTTCTGTTCCTTCTACTTATTTTTTATAACAAACTACAAGACTGATAATCAAAATAATTCAATAAAAAATATCAAATAAATATCAAAAAAGTATATATTCTAAATTATCATAAAGTATGTCCATATGCAATCAAATAACCAGCATTTTAGAAATAATATTAAATCCAAACATTTATAGAAATAGTCGGACATTTAGTGGTATGTCCTTAATCTGACTTATTTTCTCAGTTGTTTAGTTCATAAAGTATGTACATTGAGATCAAGCTATTGGGTATGACTTTTGCTTGTGGAGGGATTTTGGCCTCCTGTTCACTATGTATGCATTCTGCATTTTAAATGCATTAGACATTTTAAAGGCCTATGTTTACAAGTTTACTAATGAAAAGTTGGTATCTGTAGTGCCTGGCACATAATGAGCGTTCAATAACTATTTGTTAAATAAATGACTGTGTGGTTGAATAGTCATTAAACAAAATCTCACTTCTATTTTAATAATTTAGTTTCTCTTTATTTTCATTTTGAGAGTAGAGGGAGATATGAAGAACAAGTGGGGTTTTTTTCAAGTTAACTATTAACTAAATAATTACAGGATACACTTAAAAAATATTAAAATGCAGGGACTCAGTCCTGTAATCCCAGCACTGTGGGAAACCGAGGTGAGTGGATTGCCTGAGCCCGCAGGTTTGAGACCAGCCCAGGCAACTTGGCAAGACCTCGTCTCTACAATAAATAAAAAATCAGCCAGGTATGGTAGCACTCGCCTGTAGTTCCGGCTACTTGGAAGACTGAGATGGAAGGATCGCCGTAGCCCAGCTGGTCATCACTGGGGTGGCTGTGAGTGTGCCACTGCACTTCAGCCTGGGCGTCGGAGTGAGACTCCAACTCAAAAAAAAAAAAAGTAAAATGATTGTTAGTGAAAACTTCTACATATAAGAAATGCTTAATATTTAATATTGGAACCACATAGTATCTCCTTAAATATAAAATCCAGTCTCCTCTTCCTTGGTGATGACATGTGCATCGTAATAACTTACTCTCAGAGTCTAAGAGAAAGTTTATTGTGACTGATATGCAGCAAAAAGTTAATTAGTAACAAAAAGTAATTATGAAATTTTATGAAGAATACAATTATAAAACAATAGATGATTTAGAAATTGATGGTGAGTTTTAGTTATTTCTGAGTGATAACCAGACTTTCCTTTACTCACTTTATTTAGATTAATTAAAAATACATTGTTAGGGGCCAAACAAGAACAACCACCAAATCATTGCAATGTATGAGTTTCTTCAGCTCCTTTTTATTATACTAAAGACATAAAGTTAACTAGGCCAGGCAAGCCATAGGCAAAGGCAGTCAAGCCTCACTTGATTGCATAAACATAGTTTTGAAAACCTCTGCTTATAGCAGGATCACATTTATGTACAATTTTGCTACGATTGTATTTTTTTAAATTCTTAGATATTCTCTTTTTGATCTTGGATATCAACGTGTCTTGACTGTTTAAGGGCCTTTTTAAGAATTTTTTTTTAATTGATTCAGAAAAATGTTTCCCTTCAGCAAGTTTACTTACGTGCCATAAGCTCAAAAGCATGATTTAGAACATAATTAATTTAATGTGAAAGCATTTCAATATAAAATATTGTTAACATGAATCTGCAAATAACGTAGTTTCCCATGTAAGATACTCAGAAAATGTCATTCTAGTTCTATTTGTTTTCAAGACTCATGACCACTCATATCAAGCCATTCTCACACTGAAGGATCAGGATACAAGAGCTGTTGAAAACTGTGAAAATCCTATTCAGGAGCCCATGTGATGTTTAGTTTGTCAAAAAACATTTTACCAAATGAGAAATAGACGAAGAAACTGGCTATTTAACTTGTGCCCTCTAAATATGCTCTGAAATTCACATAAAATGCAACACAATCATTTTTGGTTGGTTTGTTTAGCTGACTTAACAGTTGTCAAAAACCACAGCACGGTAACATGTCTCCTATATTATGCTATCTGTTAAAAATTGAATTCATGCCTAAAGCAATACAGTCAGTGAAGCATGTGCGAGTTTGAACAGTGCATCTCATTAACTATGAGATGATATAGTGGCCAAAAGCAGGAATTCTCTTGAGATACCAGCCGAACTCTCTTTGTCATCAGCCACCCATATAACATGACCTTCTGGTGTCTCATTACCAAGCGGAAAGCAAGTCTACAAAATGTCATTGTCACCAAATTGTAACAATGGCCTATAATTTTGAAAAATAAGATTGGTCTAATCAGTTTATTATCAAATGTTAACTACGTATTGATGCATAAATATAGTCCAGGTAAAATTATTCAATAAATATCATTAAGTAATATTAGAAACATGATCACTTATGATATCGTCACCTTTCTGTCCGGGTTGATATTTTATGGGTGTTTGTAGATCACAGGAATAAAAGTTTATGAAAAACTCAAAACACTCTCACACATTTCTACAGTGCTTTTAAGTGGAGGGTATTTTAAAGATGGTGGGAGATACACTTGCTCATTTTTATTGATTTCTAGAGGATGCTCTAAATTTGATGGAAAGTGGAAGAACTGGGGAGTAAAAGGAGACAATAGCAGAGATCCTGAAAAGCTCTGGCTAAAGAAATACAATCATTCTGGCTGACTGGAGTGGACATTTCTAAAGTTATGGAGGAATATACTTAGAAGAACTTCTAGAGACATGAGTTACGGTACATGATAATTTGGGTATGTCAGAAAAGTTAGTCTGAGAAGTTTCCCTTCAGCAAGTTTACTTGACAGTAATGATGTTATGCACATCCTAAATTTTGCCTGTAAAACCCTTGACTACAAATAGAGAAAGATTCAACAGGTAGTGTGGTCTACAACATGCTAAGAAGAAATGGCAAAGCAAAGATAAAAGTGTCATTAAGATGATGACATTATTCCCATCAACAAAAATGACTATTTGTGTTATTGTCAGTCTCTATCTCTGCTGAAAGTGATGCTTATAAATAAAAACAAAATTAGTGAACCAACATACTAATTTGTTTTTTATCCAAGCTATCGAAAACTGTTAGTTGGTGAAAATAAACATAAATGTTATCCAAGCTGGAAAATTTTAGAATTACAAATAAAAATTCCTACCTTAAGTAAGATGTTTAATTGAAACAGTATAATTTAAATTTTTATTGCTAGCAATTTTATAGGATCCATTCTCAGGCATGTATAACTGCATTAAATTATCATACAAAAGTTAGTTTTGTGTCATATAAACAAATCTGCCTTTGAAAATATGTGTATCTCAAGAATATTCCTTAATGTTTGATATCTTTATAGTAGACTTTTCAAACTGCAATATTAAAAAGTCTATATGTATATACAGTATATTTATTTTATTATGCCTGAACAATTTGAGTACACAAATAAAAAACAAAACTGTTTTAAAGTTGTGTTAATTAAGATTAGTTTCAGCCATGATTGACAGTGAATTCAGATACCACAGCTCTAACAAATTAGAAGTTTAGTTATCCCTCTGGATTTTCACAATTCAAAGGCAAGCAAAGCAGCCTACAATGCTAACAACAACAACAACAACAACAAAATCTCTTTAAAAAGTTCCTCAGACACTGAGACTCCTTAAATCATTCTTTTCTGTTTTTACTGGCATGTGACCCTCACAGTCACAGTTCAAGATGAGGACCCAGCCATGACATCCATGTTCCAAACCACAGGATGGAAAGGAAAAAGACAAAGGTGTGCGCCAGCTATTTCTGACAGGATACTCCTAGAAGCTACCCAGATAGCTTCCACTTGAACCCCACTGGCTAAAACCCAGTCACAGGCCTCACCTAGTGGCAAAAGAGAATGGAAAAATATCATTTTTATTTTTGAAGGTCACATGCCCTGATAAAATTCCTATTTCCATGGAGGAAGCGAAAGATAGTAAAGGATAATAGATTAGAATGACTTTTCCCATATTTCTGAGTGAGTGTTTTGTCCTTCTGATAACACCCTTATTTCCTCACTCTAAAATGCAGTCTCATGCAGAAATGGGAACATCGGAATGCTGAGCTGGACAATGAAGTAGCACAAGAAAAAAAAAAAGATGAAATTAGCCTGACATCCTGTTTTAAACTAAAACTGCTCAATTGGCATTTTTTTTCCTGAGAAGAAGTTGGACTAGAGCCAATACTGAATTATCTTTCAACTGTGGAAAACTTGGCCTTCACTCAAGGCACAGATTTGGCAGCTTTTAACAAGTTTTGAAACCACACTCCACTATTTGATCTGCAAGAATCCTTCCCCCCGCGAGTGTTATCCTTCCTTCTCGAAAGCATTAAGGTGGATGTGAGAAGAGAATTTTCAAGTATGGAAGTCATTCATAAATGCATTGTTAAGGTTAAGGACTGATGAGCAGACCACTTCTGTTAAGCAATGGAATCAGATGTTTATAAATTGAGCAATATATAACAAGGGCCAAAGTCTATTACCTTTGGGATAATTATCAAAACACATTCACCAGCTTCTCTTTCTTCCTGACATGTATAAGACCCTTGCCACTGATTTTTCAATGCATTTTGAAAGTACCAGGCAAAACTTCCCTTTGATGTGATAAAAAATTTCCAACCATTCAGCCCTAAATCTATATTAGTATTACTGCTCAGTTGGTAGAGTCACAATTAAATCTCAGTAATGACTCTTATATGGCATTCATATTTAGCAACAAACAGCATTAATATTAATATTTAATGACATCTAGGTAGAGGTGAGGTGGAACTGTGTAGTTATAGTAGCGTTCTTGTCTCCTTCACCTTCTGCTATGAGAACAAGGACCAGGGTGGTTATTTTTCTCATTATTTTCTCATTGTGACTGTGAGACAAGCATCAGAATCTGCCACTTGAATTTTAAAATATTAAACATCACTTTCTAAGTATATATAAGGAAAGCATGCTAAAAACAGAAAGCACCATGGATCAGGTAAGGGCTGTGTAACAATACAGTGAAATTCAAATGGCAAATATTTAGGATATAGAAAAGGTTTTAATCATGAATAAGCAAATTATTTTCATGATTGATTGAAAATCATGTCCGTTATCTCTATCTTCAAGATTGATTGGCAAAGTAGAAACATATTATCTACTTTAAAAAAATTGGAAATGTAAAAAAAAAATTACCTTAAAATAAGAAAAATACAGTAGAATTGGTACCCATAATTGCTGATATCAAGTATATGGTTTCACCCATACTGATAAAACAATTAGCATTGAGAAGGGTGGGATTTGTTAAAAAGATGATAAAATTTCCTGTTTGTTAACTATTTTACTTCACTCCAGACGAAATATGTATTTTCCTATAAAATCATACATATTATTTATAATCTTAGGAATCTACTGAAATATTTAGTAAAAATACAAAATACTCCACTATGAACCCTGTTACTCCTTAGTCTTCCCTGTTTGTTTCTTTTCTTCCTAGTGTCATAGCACATGTTTTACAATTATCCCAATTAGATCTCATTTCTCTTTATATCTACACAACTCAAAAGGGCATAAAAAGGTGACTAAAATATCACATCCCTTTTAATTTGTGCTTAACAAGGTTTTATATATAAAATTATTTATTTTCTTATAAATTAATACTTTTATCTCTTCATAATATCAATAGTAGTGTTTAATTTATGAAAATATAATGAGCCAATCTTAAAGTTGAATAGTTTGACAGTATTTCCATGAGAAACCAATATTAGCTACTGAATCATGTTTTTCAGGGACCTGAGTTTTTAATAGTAGTGACTGCATGAAAACATAATACCAGGTTAATAATGCTCTGGGCTTTTTCCTGAGGCAATTTAAAATGAGAACATTTATTTTTATTCTCCCTGTTGGGTCCAGGATGACATTAGGTGTACAGCTGTAACTTTTTATTCCCTCTTATCCTGACAGGAGGTTGACAGTGGCTACTCACCTCCCAAGTAAACTGTATTTGACTATAAACTAATGAGGTGTTAAAGTCTTATTCATCAACACCTTTCAGCCAAGTGGGATCAACTTGACATGGCCTGATGAGCCAAAATTTAGATGGGGAAGAAAAATACTCTAGGGAACATCAAAACAAAAAATAATTTGTAATTAGCACAACCTCCTTGAAATGATAAATGTAATCAAATTTCCTTCCTGAAGTGAAAAATATATATAATTTATCTAAGAAAAGCATCTGAATAAAACCTTACTTAACTTTTACCTTCATTACTTATTTATTTTATTTTTAAATAGACAATGACAAAAAATGCATTCCAATGTGAAGGATTGCTGTGAGAATCAAGTAAGATTGAACTTTAAAGTTATTTCTGAAAGTTAAATAGTATGCAGATATTAAATGATGTTATTATGTTAAGAATATGATAGTAGAAGCTTCTTTTTGCCCATACAATGAACATAGTAAGCAGTCTATGCATTTTTTTAATGATTTGGTGACAAAAGGACCCAATTTCGCTGCTTTCCTGAGTTGTCCTCTTCTTTGCCTTTAGATGATCAACCACATCCTTGTGAGATTCATCACGATTAGCTAGAAATATTCCCACTCAACTATCCCATTTTCTGTGCTGTGTATGGTTTCTCTTGTTTGTATTTAGGATCCCAGACCATATAAAAGCTTCTCAAAATCAAGAAACATTGATCTCTGTATTATTTGACTGCACAGTAGGCACAAAATCAATTCTCATTCTGTCAATAAAAGCTGCTGCACAATATATTCTTTAATCATATATCTTTATTCCAAAATCCAAACAGTGTAGCAAAAACATAACTAAGTTATAAATGATCAGCCCCTTCTTCAGCCTTGGTGCACTGTTTTCTATTTGTGTAGTCTCAATTCATAGCAGAATAGAATATATGCTATTTTTAGAGCAGTAATGTCTTTTCCCATACAAAAAGATAAACTATTTATGTATTATAAGTGGCTCTTCATAATGGAAGGATAATTTTTAAATCATATCATATTATAATGTCATTAATATAACTAAAACTTTCACTAATACTTTAAACTACAGAGAAAAACTTTAAACTACAGAGAATCCAGCAGCAAAACAGAACAGACGAATTCTGCTTCTTCCTAACTCTACTTTTATTTGCTATGCAATTTATTGAACCATTTATGATATGCATTGTGTCTAGACAATTTTTCAGAAAACTAATGAGACCATGGCACTATAATCCACAGTGACCTTTACTTCATTTAATTCCCTTTACACATTCAATAGCACTTTACAATTCGTTTTACATTTATTATTTACTGATATATATACTATGCATGTATATTTAATGTAATATACAATAAATGCTTTAACATATATTAATAGTTAATTAATTTCCTAGTTGGATTCTGTTTGTTGAAATAGTAATTGGCTCCAGGGCCTATAGGAACTCTTTTTATATAAGATACACTCAGCAAATATTGTTGGTAATATTTGTTACCATTAATTTCCATAATGATAAAAATGTCTATTTTTGTTTATTTTTAATAATATATCAATTATTTAATTTTGTTTTGACAGGAATTTAGAATACCAATTTGTGAGGATGAATGTCATTTTTCAGTGCAAACACAGATCCCAGGTAGCCATGGAGCTGAGTAATAGCTTTGATTTTGGGTAAAAATTTCTGGTTCCCAACTTTCTGATCAACCATGCACTGTTTTATAATCTCATATTTCTTTTGGGTGTCAAAGACCTCACCTTTCTGCTATCTGGGCTTCCACAGCTTTTTCTTCTGGAAATAAGCTTCAGTAAGAGGTCTTGGGATTTTTCACATTAATTGTATCAATTTTTGTGCAAAGGGTGATGCCAAATTTCTGGACTGTTCTATGAGAAGGAACTTAATTAGATCCCAGAGGTTCAGTCACCAGTAGCAAGCCACTGCTCAGTTGCTCCAGAAAAACTCCTGTCTTGCCTCTGTGGGTCAAATGAGGATAAACAGAAGGGTCCTGGGTGGCATGCTGGCTCACAGTTTTCTCACCTGCTAATGGGAAAATGTTTTGCTGTGGTTCAATAGCCATCAAGACACAGCTTCATTAGGGTACTATCTAGACATTTTGTGAAGTTCAACCACCCAGGTACCAACTGGTTTTGTGACTACAGCAAGAACCATCTCCTTCCTCCCCATTCTTTTCAATCTTGGATTTGGCAGCTCAATACTTCCTCTTTTCCATGACCTTTCTGGAATACATAGCAGACTGAGAATATCTGTCAATTCTCTGGCAAGGACAGGATTTCTGCTGCAGTGGGGCTTCCTCTTCTTCAGTGTTTTAGCCTTAGAATTACCCTTTTGAACCTTGCCTCCAGCATCAGCCTTCCTAACTTCAGGTTCCTTTTCATTAGTATCCAGCTTAGTTTTTCAACCCACCATCCTACAAGATGGGAAAGAGCCTAATAGTATGTTTCAGGGAAGAAAGAAAGATACTAACATAAGCAAGACAGAAAATATAAATAAATAAGTAAATTCAGTCCACTACATCCATCTTCCATACAAATTTAAAATAAATATGAAAATGACACATGCACATTTCAGCCCCTTTTCAAATGTTGTCATTAATTTTCTTTCCCTTTAATATTTATCCTAGCTTCAACTCTTTGAGAAGACTACAGAATATTGACCTTTTGTACCTTGAGTATATATTAACCAAGACAATAGAACTGTCAAAGATAAAAATATGCTGGGCTCGGTGGCTCAGCCTGTAATCCCGCACCTTTGGGAGGCTGAGGTGAGTGGATTTCCTGAGCCCGCGGGTTCGAGACCTGCCTGGGCAGCGAGACCTCATCTCTATAATAAATCAAAAAATCAGCCAGGTGTGGTAGCGCGCGCCTGTAATTCCGGCTACTTGGAAGGCTGAGGCGGAAGGATCGCCGAAGCCCAGCAGGTCGAGGCTGCGGTGGCCGGGAGTGGCCACTGCACTCCAGTCTGGGCAACGGAGTGAGACG
>NW_007253106.1:132377-151448 GCF_000164805.1 Carlito syrichta
AAAAAAAAAAAGATAAAAATATTTACAGATCATATTGAAGTTTATTTCACTTTTGGAATGAAGACTTAAATATTAGCTGCTATAATTCTTCTCCTGTTATTATCAATATTTTTAGAATCTAAGAAGCAAATACAGCTTTATTTCTCTTTTTGCTCCCTCTGTTGCTTCTAGAGCCACAAATATAATAGATCAGAAAATAACTGATTCAGTCAAATAGTCCTCAAGTTAAGGAGCATTTGTGTGCATACAAGCCCTTGGGAAGTGGCTTTATGGTTTCTCTCACTTCCATATAAAGCCATAAATGACAGATCTTGATCATGTGTTATCAGGCCTGAAATTTCACTGTTACAGATTGATTTCTTTAATGCATTCATTGCCTTTCCAGATATCTCCTATTAGGGAAAATAAATTAAGATATAATGTTATTCCTTCATTTCTTTCTCAAAGAATGTCAATTCTACCATGTTCATGATATTCCTAAAACAAGTGAATTTATCCTCAGTTGTCACACTGGAGATCTGCACACCAGGTCTAGGCCAGAGAGGAAAACATCCAACTGCCCACTGCAGGAAATTATCATCAAACACTAACTAACAAAAGTAATATGTATTGAGGTTCTTTAAAATACTTTGAATCTATACAGACTCAATTATTTTCAGAGTTCAAAATGAGCCATGAGAAAGTGGGTTAACTGGACCCTAGTACTATATAGGGCCTCCAAAGAACTACAGAATTAATTTCCTCAGAAAACAGTACCAAAAATGCCCTATCAGGACCAATATCTGCATTTGTTAATACATTTTAGGTAATTTATCTAGGTTTGCTTTATATAAAGTCTCATGAAAACAAAATAAAAACAATTATTTTAGAATAAGTACTGGGAAAATTTTTGTTTTCCTTATAGAATGATACGCATTTTCTTCAAAGACCTGGAGAACTATGTAAACAATATTTTTTGTGTGTGTCCTATTGCTTTAAAACTTGGATAATCAATGCCAAAATCTAAGGGTAGCAAAAACACCTGCATGAAACCTTATGCTGAATAATATATATTCTATTTTTCTTCCATGTCATGTTGACAATCTATTCTACTTTATACTTTCCATATTTTTTTTTCTTCGCTGCATGTATCTTCAATCACCTCAGTCTCTGTAGAATGATGCAAATTATATATTTTTTTTAAACAGAAAAACTAGGATTATTTATTTCTTAATGGAAACTACATGGCCAGTTGTTTTGTTTTGTTTCTGAACAAATCAGAAAACAGAAGCACGAAAAATGCAGGAAATGAACTTGGAGAATATAGCAGGCCGCTTTCAAGCTGCCCCCTAAAGCTCTCCTTCACCTACTGGCATTCATGCCTTCATGTCATCTCCTCCCCTTGAGTCTGGGTGGGAAATGTGACTTGCTTCTAAACAATAGCATGTGGCAAAGATGGTGGGATATCATTTCTGTGATCAGGTTACCTAAGGTAGTGACCTCTGCCTAGCTAGCAGTCTCTTTCTTACTGGTTTGATGAAGCAAGTTACCATGTTGGAGAAACCCACATAGCAAGGAACAAAAGGGCATTTTCAGCCTTCAGCCAGCAAGAAGTCAGGCTCCCAGTCTCACAGCCCTTGAAAAACTGAATCCTACCGACAACCATGAAAGTAAGCTTGTGTATGAATTTGTCCCCTGTCAAGCCTTCAGATGAGACTACAACACTGACCAACACCCAATCACAAGTTTGTGAGAGACCCTGAAGCTGATGACTCCCCCAGATTCCTAATCCTCAGAAAATGTGAGAGAACACATGTGTGTTGTTTTTAGCCAATGAGTGATAATTTGGTGATTTGGTATGCAGCAATAGATAACTAATTAGAGAAATACCCACATATTTTACTTATTTTGTCATCTTACCCATGACCATTTTTTCTTTGTGGCTATGTTAACCCATTAGGAAATACACTTAGGTGGATAGCAAGTAGATAGTTTATCTTTCTCTTTTTTCTTCTATCAAACCAGTAAGTCTTATAAATTATTATTTTATCCATTTCTTTAAGTAAATAATAGTAAAATAACTCCTTTTTTTGTTCCACATGTCTATCTCTTATAATGAACTGCAATTTTTAAAATTATGTTTATAAAAAGTTATTTTCCAGACGTAAGTACAACCTTTGAATGTCTGGGCAAAAAGGAGATAGAAAGATAGTGGTCAGAGGCCTAAGAAACAAAATATAAAGGAATCTGAACTGGACTGATATAAATAAAAGGTGTTTTCAGGTTTTTTTTGAATAAAGATATTGCCCCATGAAAATAATTATATTTTCTTGACAATTAATAAAGCCTTTGAGTCCTAACTCTATCACTGGAAACTGTTTCTCTTTTATAGTGCTGCATAATTGAAGCATACATGTTGTTAAATTGTAGGAGGTGAGTTCTTATTTTATCCAATATTGTTCATGATACATCATATACTTCTGAAATATATACTGGCTATGTTTTCTGCTCCTTTGATGCTTTATCCAAAAGTAACTGAGACTTCTTAAATTATGTTCATTCCAGTTAGCCTCCGGTGTGTCATGAGAATTCTACTTTCTAACTAGTTCATACTATTTACTGCTTCTCTCTGACTTCAGTCTTTTTATAACAGATTTCAGATTGCAATGCAGTTAAAATTAATGGCTTAGCCACACATGGCAGGAGTTTGATTCTGTGTTCTTTGCTCTCCTTTTCAGCCTCTGTGAGAGATTTGATAACTTCTGTGCTCTAGAAACTTCTAATTGAGCATGAAGAAGGCTGGTAAACCGCTGTACTATAGCAACAGCAATCCAGTGTTTTCTCTGCCTAATGATCCTAAAACACATCCAATATATGTTCTTCATCTGAAATCTTAACATTGTTCAGGCATATTTATCAGAATTTGGAATAAGTTTGCACAAATTCCCCTTTGCAACATTTTATAATTTAATTCAGTTCTTTTATCTTCATATAGATCAGTGAAACCCTAGAAGATTTACTGTGAGTAAACACTTAGATATAGAATTTGCAGGATTTTAATATCAGACACCTGCTGGTGATATAATTGAGATTATCTACACTGCAGTAGAAACCAGTTTACAAATTATGTTTCTTTTTATAGTCCCAAACCTCATTCTCATTTATGTCTATGCCACTAGTTTGCTAGCTAACAATTTCTGTTACTTATTATTTCCATCCTGCTACTTTCACAAATGTCTTGAATTGATTTGAGAGCAATTGGCCTATAAATAATGATAAAATAGGAATATGTGCGCTGGGCAGCTTTTAGATTGGATGTGCTCACTAAACCCTTGTAGAAACCTTCCAGGATTACCTATCTAGCTCCCAGCCTTCTCAATTACCACAACGTTCTTTCTTAGCATTTTTCAAAAATTGATGATTATCTTGGTTGTTTGCCAGATTTTGTGTCTCCCCCTTCAATATAAGTGCTACAAGGACAAGGTCTGTGTGTGTGTGTGTGTGTGTGTGTGTGTGTGTGTACAGTATTCACAATTTTAATGGAACAGTGAGAACAATTCACTAAAGATGGCAGTGCCTGGCATGAAATAATAAAATAAACTCAATAAATAAATATGTTATTAAATTTTAAATTATGGGAAAATGGAAAAAGACTAATCCCTAGGTAAATATCAGAACCACAGTGATGGGTCATGGCAGCTGGTTCCATTGAATTGAACTTTTGCAAAGGCTTGATCTCAGCACTTGGAAACACAGTCAATTGAATGGGACACAGTGGTGGTGTCGGAGCTATGGGATGTTTCACTGTAGAACCTGCACATGGCAAACGGTACCACTGAGGCATCTGTGCCATGTGTGGTTGCCTGGCACTCAGGTTCATTAGAAGTGGTTGAGCAACAGCAGAAAACCTTCATAAGATTACGCCTAAAGTCTTCAAGGTTAACAGTGGGAGGTGAGTCATAACACAGAAGTTAAGATTTGATTTTCCTGACAGAAGCAGTTGAGGGAGTACTGGGGTTGAAAAGACATTCTTAAGAAAGATGAATCTCCATGAAAAAAAAAAAATTCAGACTTTGAGGCCTACCTACTCCTCTCTCTGCTGCAGACCTTAATGATTAAAATATTTAGTACAGAATCAGATTCATGACTGTGACTCCTCCATGGTCTATGAACTCCTGAGGTTCTGGGAGCTAAAGAAAATGCACAAATTATGTTTATCACCTGAACCATTATATCATCCCCTACCTTGGACCTCCAATGACAGACTGAATGCTAGCTAGAGTTTAAAATAAGCTGTGGGTGAAGCTGGGTGTTGTACTTATCATTTCTACACTGATTGGATCTCCATCTGATGAAACCTGAAAAATATACCTATTACAGAAAAAATAATTAGATCAAAAGACATGCTAAATAAAATAGTAGAAAACCAGGATGAAGAACAGGTGAAAGTGACGGTCATAATGCCTTTATAGTTTTTATGGTTGCAATGCAAATACGTCTTTCAGCTTCTGAACTGCCAAAAAGCACTAGATTTTGAGAAAAAACATAATTTATTTTTTAAATGTCTTCCAAATAATTTTATGTAAAATATTTGATATGAAATAATAAAAATAAATAAATCTTACCCACTGCTTTATTTACTGACTTTCAATTATTTTGCTGACTTTTTATTATTTAAACTAATCCTAATTTTTCATCCAATCATTCATAATAAACAAAAATAAATTGACAATTACTACATAAATTTGACTTACGTAAAATAAAGGTATGCTACCAAATAACTATACCAAATTTTTTTTATGTGACTATACAAAATAACTATATCAAATAATGCTTTATACTGTTGATGAAAGTTTTTGAATGAGTGAGTTCATCGTGTTGACCTTTGATAGCCACAGAATTTGATTAAGCAATGAAAAAGCCCACTATCCTGTTATGATAAGACATACAGGACTTAAATACATAATCAAAAGAGATCTAACTTTATCTTTCCTTTTGATTAATGGGTAGACAGAAATAATGTTTTTCTTCAATATTTTTCAGCCAGTAAAAGCTAAAGAGCTTTTTTTAATAAGCTGTAATAAAAATTGTGTCTGTGATATATCTAGTTAAAATGCTAGACAATATAAGGCCCTTCTCAAAATAGGAAAATGTGAGAAACCTCAGAAACTTTTCATTAGACTTAATGAAAAAGCAACATAAACACCAAGTAATCTTAAAATGCCATTAAAGTCTGGGCAGAGTGATGGGCATGAAAGGTAGGCCATATGAATTATTTATGTCAGTACCACTCTTTCTGGCATTTAGTCATGCAAAACCAGGGCTGTGGTGCTGTGGCAAAATGTATTCGCTCCAGAGCCACGGTGCCTATGTAGCTTCCCACTAATTAGCTGTGTTACCTTGAATACTTTAATTAATCTCTCTGTTCCTCAGTTTCCCCATTTGTAAAATGAGAATAATATCTGTACCTCACAGAGGCAGAGGTAGGTAGTTGAAATGATCATTTATAAGGCACTTAAAGCAATGCCAGTTTCAGTAGATGTGATGATTATTTCCACTGTCTTGCTTTTTCTCTGAGCCTCTGTTTTATTACATGCTCCCAACTAAATTGAAACTCTTGTTTGATATAAATATATTAAAACATTTGTCGGCCCTTTGCACAAAGAAGGCATGCGCTAAGGGGTTACAAACTTTGAATTATATAAATACAATGCTGTGTCTTACAAGTCAGTATACTTTTTACGAGTAGATTTAATATTGACAGTGGTAAAAATGCTACCTGACTAATTACCTATCGAATAAATAGACACAGTGTTACTCATCTTTCTCTGAGCTGATTTGGTAGGAAACTCAACCTCCAACATACACACACACACACACACACACACACACACACACACACATCATTGAGGCCACCTGTATAGTGGTTGCAAGAAGACTTATGGATTTTAATTAGTCCAGCTTTTTGTTTTGTTTTGTTTTGTTTTGTTTTGTTTTGTTTGAGTTGGAGTCCCACTCTGTCGCCCAGGCTGGGGTACAGTGGCACACTCACAGCCACCCCATTGTCAGCCTGCTTGGCTTTGGCGATCCTTCCACTTCAGCCTTTCAAGTAGCTGGAACTACAGGTGCGCGCTACCACACCCTGCTAATTTTTTATTTATTGTAGAGATGAGGTCTCGCTAAATTGCCCAGGCTGGTCTCGAAAACGCGGGCTCGGTCAGTCCACTCGCCTTAGCCTCCCAAAGTACTGAGATTACAGGCTGAGCCACCGAGCCCAGCCTGATTCAGCTTTAATACTCTGATGACTCTGTTGAATACCTGACCCTTTTGATCTGAATATAGTATACACGAGCTACACATTGAAATTTGAAATGTATGCTTTAGTTTTATTTTCAAAAGAAATTTAGGTTGATGCTTGAAAATTGTAAAAGCGATGTATTTAAGGTAATTTTATCTGAATAAACATAACTATTAGATTTTGACTGGGTGCAGTGGTTCAAACTTGTAGTCACAGCACTTTGGAAGGCTGAGGTAGGTGGATTGCTAGAGTCCAAGAGTTCAAGAGTAGCCTGGGCAACAAAGTGAGACCCTTTTTCTATAAAATAATAATAAACAATAAATAAATAAATAAACATGACTTTTAGATTATTTTGGTTTTTTTCAATTCCCTTGTCATATTAAATATTCATAGATCCCAAATTATTGGAGGAAGGGAGCAAGTATTTATAATTAATATGCCTCAAACACTTTTGTTTTAGTCAACATCCTTAAAATTCTGCCTTCCTTATTCAGGAAATAGGTTGCTATTTTAGTAATTTAAAATTGTGAGGATTACTCTTCCAAGTCCCAAATGCCTTAGTCCCAGAAGAGGTAGTAGTGCAAACAAGGCTTCGCTTTCTCAGCAAAATTATTTCAACAATAAGTTTTCTACTTTCTGGGGAAAAATAATAGAATCCAACTGACAGTCATTGAATGGATAGCCTAGCAAATCATTTTTTTTTACCTCTAAGAGATTTCCTCCATCTAAATAGAAGAAAGCTATGAAATTATTTAGAAAACTATGAATGAACTCTTGGAAAATACAACTCTTAATTATATTTTAAAAGAGGAATGAAAATATTGTCTCCTCTTGTAATTAAGACTTTCATTTATATACAGTAATACTTTAGATTTGGTCAGTCAGTATGATCCTTGACTGAAAAGCACAAGAGGCAGAAAATACTTCTAGAAAACTAAAATTGGAAACCCACATTTTACAAAAGTATAAAAGTCACATTCATATATGTGTGTGTGTGTGTGTGTGTGTGTGTGTGTGTATCCAAATGGTTCTTTACTTTGAAAGTACTTTTCCACAGAGTTCTTTTTTTAAATAGTAACTGTTTGGTTCATGGGACTGTTTTTAGATTGCTTGCTTGCCAGGCAGAAAAACCTCAAACCTAAATGTTAGAAATCACCGAGAAACAATAAAAATAAAACATCTCTAAAATTTTCATACAAGTCAATAAAAAATATGATTTCATTCAGAAAAAAAATCAATTGATAGACATCTTTTGAAGAAAACAACTATTACTTAAAGCAAGAAACACCTAAAGGCAAATTCCTTTCTATTCTTGCTTCTTCTTAAATTTGAAACATTCTAGAAAAATACCCTAACATATCTTTAATAGTGCCTAGCACTATCTTAATTTTTAAGTAATGGATGAGTTAAAATTGAAAAACTGTAAATAGTTTAAATGCTAAAGATAGGAGCTGCAATTTCCCCCTTAACGGCACAAGTCTTTTCATCGGATTCTTAGCTCTAATGAAATGCCTTCTTTATAGTTTTCTCAAACATATGCTGCGCTAAAAAGCACACGTCTTGATGCTAAAAATAGTTTTAGAAACTGAGAAATTCCTGGATTTCAAGGGCACAGTATATCAGCTACAAAAATGACCTATGTCTTTTTTTAAAAAGAGGAAATAAAGCACTTTTATTAAGATATATAATTTCATCTTGTTTTACATGGTGAATTAAAATAAAATCATTTAAAACAATGGAGATTCAGTTGTTAACAGTGACTTGCTCCCCATAGAGGAAAATAATTAGGTCTTTGAACCATACGTCAAGGGAAAAGGCGAAGGGAGGGGGAAATGCCTCAATTATCTGAATGCCACACTAGATTATTATTACGAACAAAAAGCAACAGAGAAAACAGTTCAGGAGATTGCAAGTATGTGATTGCAAATCGTTTTGCTATTTGCTTACATTTTCTCAGATTTTTTAAAAGACTTTCAGAAATTCATTTTGCATAGTTGAGCATATGCAAAAAAAATGGAGGAAAATTCTTATAATTGTGAGTTTAATTTTTTTTTTCAGTCTCTAGAATTTGTTCTATATAAAAGAGAGAGTTTCTATTTCACTTCAGTTTAGGATATGCTGAAACAATCCTTACTTCCTTCACTTCAGTACTTAAATGAAACGTGGATTTGCACTATAATGTGTTTTCTTCCATCCTAATTTTTTCTATGCCTTCTATCTTTATACATATTTTTTTAACATTGAGTGTCTTAAGGGAGAGGAGCAGTGGATGAATGTTCTTTGTTAGACTTCATTTTCTTTCCAGCAGTATTCTATTGCCCTCTGGTGGCTTAGAGCTAAATATCTGGAGACTTCCACCATCTGCAAAGGAAGACACCATTTTACGCTTCACTGAGAGACTAGGGATAACTGTGCAGCTAACACAGTGATTTTTGTCTCTCCGAAAGAAAGCAGAGTCTGAATTTAGCCAAATTTTGTTTATTTTTTGCCTGAAATATTTAAAAGTACTTGAATTTTTCTATTACATGCTTTACTCTTTGCTATTTTCCATTTGTGTCCCTTATTTCTTCCTTCTTGTTCTTCCGCCAACATAATTTTATTTAGTGAAAGGGTGCTTGTGAAGTGTGTATATTTAAAATCTATAATTAATTTTAAAACTGCATTTTTGTATTAATTTCAGATTCTTCCCCATGAAAATTTCAATTGACATATTAAATCTAGACATTAGTTAGTTTCTACAGAAGAGTGACTAATGGTCTTTAATGTTTCACCCCTTGAGGGAAACATTAAAGATCATTAGTCGCTCTTCTGTAGAAAAAAAAACTCATACTCAAGAACTTATTATTTCCACAAAAGTAACCAGAAGACCAAAAGATAAAAAACATATCCCATTTTATCAACAACACTCGCAGTTTAAAACTCTTGTTGTCGTGTGATTTTTAGCAACCCTTTTATTTTTGTTTGATACATTATATGGTTGCCCTGGTTAGCAATTCTTGAATCTTACTACTTAAATTTCCAAATAGCAAATATAGTGCTTTCTCTTTTATCCCCTCTGGACATAAAATTAATAAGTAACAAAATACCAAGATAAAGAGATAAGTCAATTAGCAAACTGTCACCAGCCATGGTCATTTAATTCATTTTACTATTCTATATTACAGTGCTATTTACCAGAACATCCCATTCCTCTATAATAAAAAGACCCTAGAATTGACACGCTAACAGTATGTGACATAAATCGCCACCCTGTTTTGGGTAATATAAATTTTCATGTTTAAATTAGTGCACTGTTATAAGCAACATAGATTTTCATCTTATACTCTTTTTGTAACAAGTGTGCCTGAAAAGATGGGAACATTAGGGTAGGTCAGGGCTACAGCTAAGTGGGCTTTGTAAGTTGTCCAGGATCCTGTCATTGCACTGATCTCCCTACATTCAGTTGACTTGGTGTTTGCATGAATGCAGGAACCATTCCTCATTCAGGATCATGGCACCTGCTCCCCAAATTGGAGTGCCCCCAAGTAACTGAGAGTTTGGAACAACATTTGAAAAACAGATTCAAAATATTTTGCTTCTTAGAGATACATACTGTTGGGATATCCTCAACCACCATCTTGACATTAATGAGATGGCCACACTTTAATAAATTCTGAAATGTTTTCTGAGAAGCCACTATCCCTGGCAACAAGAAACCTATAATTATCACCAGGATCCTCTCTTGTCTCTGCTGCAGAAGGGACTGTGTTCTCTTAACCCATGGTTTCTGAGGGTCTTAGCCCATTATGTCCTCTGACAATGATCTGCTGATGCCTAAAGAGTCCATGTGTTTCCTGTTATAAAGTTTCCATACAGTACTGTCTCCACATTCTCACTCAGACCTCTGCCTTTCTGAGGGCTGTCTCAGCACTTCCCATCCTTGCACTGGTAAATGGAAACAAGAGTTTCAACACTGCTCACTTAAGCCACGGAGAGCTAGAAATGGGCAGGCTGCCTCATATTTATCTATGTAGGCCACAAAATCAAATTATCACTTTTCTTTAGCGAATATAAAATACAATGCTTAACTATAGAAAGGATATAAATTACCAAGGAGGAAATCTTGCATTTTGCCTTGCAGATTTTTAACGTGTGTGTGTAGCAATGGCATCTGGTATTATAGGCAAATTTAAAAGAAAAAGGAAAGAATAAAATGCAAATCAGAGGCCTAAACACTTTAAGTTTATAATCCAGATACACTTTGGGACATTACTGTCTGTAACTATTAATCAATTAGAATGCAAAGTTCTTTTAATATGAGTTCAGAATTGTTTGGAAATACAGTAATTCTCCCTTATCTTCCAGTTCTTAATATTTGTAAGGGTAGTAAAAACAGAATCAAACCTGACCAGATCTGACACCTTCACATAGAAAAATATGAACTATGACAGCCACAACTTTGAATAAAATTAAATTAATAGAGGAGAAATCTCTTCATAAATCTAATGATAAACTAATGGAGAGAATGGTGGGTGTGCCAGAATTGTTTTTAATCAAAAGAAACATAAATTAAGTTAAGATGTCTCTCAAGTTTTTTTATCTTAACTGATGTCAGTTTGTCATTAGGACAAATTGGTTTTAGAATAAGTATAAGCTTACTCCTAGAAAAGAATTTTGAAGACAAAGTTTCTCCTGAGTTAAAAAATCAAAACTTAGAGACTAAATGAAAACAACTATCTAAACTGTAAATAAAGGAATTCTACTTAAATCTACTTCTCTATCCCTCCAATAAAGAGGGACTTTCCTTCTATTGCCAAGCAAAAATAGAGGAATAAGACACACAAACACACACACACACACACACACACACACACACACACACATACACACAATGGAATGAGCAAACAAAAAACACTCAGAATCATCAGTGCTAAGCCAGAGATTTAAATTGGGATGAGTTATAGACAACAAATGAATAGCTACTTGAAACTGGGTGAGAGTAAAGGTATCTCTGAATGAGAAAACTAAATGTCAAGATAGATCCAGCCAAGCTAAGACTAAAAGTAAGAATAATCTAGGTAAGGAGAATGGGTATGCAAAGGCCTAGTGGCATAAATAGTCCTAGCAAGTTTGAGAGACAAAAAGTAAGCCAATGTGACTGGTCACAGAGGTCATAGAGTGAGAATAAGTAGGGTCAGGGTTCTGTGGTGAGACAGGCATGTATTACATTCTAAGTACAATGGGGAGCCTTCCAAGGATATTTAAAGATGGATAAAATAATCAAATGTACATTTTTAGAAGAATCACTTCACTAAATAGAGACTGCATCAAAACTGGGTGAGAACAGAGAAGCATTATGATGCTATGGTTGAGAGAGTATTGTGATTTGAAACAGAGTGGTAGTAGTGGAGAAGAAAAGAAAGGGGTTTCTCTGAGACCTGTACTGAGTTAGCACTGACGAACTGGATGCTTGGAATGGGAGAGAAAGGAGCAACGACTAAGGACATGAGTTTAGATTTAGGAAACCGCTGGTTGTGGAGGTGTCAGGATCAGGGATGGGCAGAACGGTGGAGGAGCCCCACTGGGGTGGTAAACGACAGACCAAGTACTCACCTATGGCTATGTGATGGCTTTTCTTGAGCTGCTGTGTAATTAACTCGAACTGCTCTTAGACATCAGTCAGATGTCTGTGCATCTATAAATCCATGTCCACTTTACAAGCATGGCTCTACATCCTAGAATGCCATGACTTTTATGATACAGCTACTCTGAGTCTTCTGTTGTTTCCATTCTTCTGATGAGCTGCTTCCAGCATTTTCTCTACTCACTTTCTGTTTTATGGTAACCCATTGCTAGTTAGTGGCTTATTTTGTCCAAGGCTTCTACTCAATACTTCTTTCTGTCTCATTTATTTCTCTTCTCCTCTCCGTACTGTTTGTTGATTCATTCCAAAAATCTTTAATTTTCTGAAGGATAGTTTGGTAATAGCATCTCATATAAAACTCTATATTGGTCAGAAAATTCACAAAAGGCAACCTCATAGGTAGAGGACTTTGTTTCAGTATCTGATCTGTGGTTTTTCCCATGAAGAAGCATGGTAGAGAACACAGTGACCTATGGGAAACCATCAACTGCTTTATCTTTTTTCAGAGATAAGACTTGAGAATGGCAATTACTAAGAACAGCAATCCTATTAAATCCCATCACCCAGTTTCAAGGCCCCTTCGTTTTGCTCTTATATTCCTACGTAAAAATTAGCTCATTCATTCTCTCTGTCTCTCTCTCTCTCTCCCTGCCCTCTCTCTCTTTGTCTTTTTCTTTCTCTCTCCTTTCTCTGTACACAGCAATGACTGTTGATTTGTGATTTATGCAATAGAATGCCGAAATGAAATTAATTTAGCCTCAGCTTCAGCAGAAGCCACAAGATAATTGATTTCTCCTTTCCTTATGAGATGTCAATAAGTCAACCAGACAGGATGCATCACACATCAGAGAACTACAAGTTCTCCAAGAGAAAGAAAATCAACCTGAAAACTTGCAGGTTCACAATATATAACACCAGCTTGTTATGGTGCCAAGTAAGAATTTCCTGCTCTTTCCTCTTTCTCATATACTATCACACCCAGTGTCAGACCCTGGAGGGGTTCTAAGTAACAACAGTGAGGGGAAATGATTGAAAATAGAGAAAGAAAATGCCCACTTATGACCTCTTTCATATTACAGGAAGCCAACTTGTAATAAGCCTTAACTGGTAAAGTGAGGTCGTTTTATCTTGGGAAAAAATTTGAAATTTTGATTATTACTCTGGGCATATTAATTGCTCATTGGGTGAAGTTTTTTAATGAAAATGACTGGAAAAAATGTGCTGAATTGCCCAAAATTCCATACAGTAGAAAGTAATACTGGTCCCATAGAATAAATTTAAAGAAGGACAAAAAATGTTCATTTTATGATAATATCCCGTGAGTCCTATTTGTTAATGACAAATAAACATCTATTTTAGCTCTGATAATATTCAGGCTTGATCTGGTGTTTTCCTATGTCTCTTTCACTATATTTTGAAATCCATAATAGCATGATGAATTCACCTTGCTTCCTATTTTACTGAGAAAATAGTAGCAGTCAGAAGAGAACTTCTGTAAGCTTCCACCTCTGCAGTGTCATCCCACCTAATCCCAGCTGAGCTACACTTACCCTCGTCTCTCCCGTTTCGAGGCTGTGTGAATACTAAAGTCTACATCTGTGCACGAGATCTCGCACCTCCAAGGTTAGGATATGACCTCAGGAGTTCCCTCTCCGGCTGCATCATGTTTTCCCTTTTTGCTGAATCATTTTCATCTGCATAAAGAACATACTTTTACATATCCCCTTATTCTCTCTTGAACCCACATCAATCAAACTTTCACCACTCCTCTCCAATTTTACTAGCTGGAGTGCAGTGGCAAGCTCACGCCAAGCCTCTGTCTAATGAGCTCCCTATAGCTAAATTCCAAGAATACTCATTCTGAATCTTGCACAATCTATCAAAGTCCGCGTCTCACCCCCTGGAAACACTTTCCTCCAGGATGCCACACTCGCCCCTTTTTCTTTCTCCAGGCTGATCTCCATGTTAATCTCCTTTTGCCACTTTCTACTCTTAACATTGAGAAGTCTCACACCTCAGACTGTTTTTCTTTCCTAAGTACCCTCCTTCCTTTAGTGGTATCATCCAGATCTTGCATTTCAACTATAACTCTAGCTCAGAGCTCTTTCCTTGACCCCAGGTCCACATATGCCACTGCTTACTCTACATTCCACTCAGAGGTCTAATCACCAACTCAGCATATTCAAAACTCAACTTATTCAAAACTTTCTCCTTCTCACATTTCTTTCCTTTCTCATTGTTATCAATGGCAACCCATACTTCCGGTTGCTCAATTCCAAAATCCTAGGGTTATTTTTAATTTCTCTCTTTCATACTCCACATTCATTTTATTAACAAATCCTAGAAGGCAGCCCTTTGTCATTACAAAATCCAGCCATAACTTATTAATAGCAACATCAAGTATCACCTCCAGCTTCTACACTTTCTTCTTCTTGGTGTCTTAGATTTTTAAATGAATCAATCAGAAGAAGGTTCCATTGCATTTTACTTATTAAAAACAAGTCAGATTATGTCACTCTTCTACTTGAAATCTCGAATTACTTTTCTTATCATCCATAATGAAAGTCAAGGTGCTAACAATGGTCTAAAGGACCTCCATGATCTACCTTCCTATTTCCTCTTAGAAATATGTTCTGTTACTCTCCTTCTCACTAAATCTGTCCAGTTCCATAGGCCATGTTGTTGTTCCATGAGTCTGGGACATGTTCTGCCTCAGGGCCTTGGCACTTGTCTACTCAACCTGAAATAATTTTTCTTCAGATATCCTCATGATTGGCTCCTTCCTATTGCTTGGGTTTTTAGTTTTATGCTACCTTACCAGAGAAACCTTCCTCATCCATGTGAGCTGGAGTTTCAGCTGTCACTCTGAACTCTCTGTCTATGTGCCTTCTTAATTTTTTCCATAGCACCCATTTCCATTGAGTATGCTGCACTTACTTCTCTTGCTTATTGTCTTTCTCTCTGCTATTATGTAAGCTGTGTCAGAGCAGGGATTTTATTAGATGATGGCCTCAATACCTAGTAGAGGGTCAAGTACATGGAGTGAGCACTCAAAAATGTTTGAAATCTGTGCATGCCCCTACCCAAACCCTCTTCCCACACCCATGCACACAATTACACAGACATTTCTTTGTAGAGTGTTTTGCATTAAACAGGTGATTAACAAATGACAACTGACTTGCATTTTTAAATAATAACATCTACAGACTATATATCTTATTGTGTTGTATATATATTATATACTTCCTTCATTTCAGTTATACTGACAATGTGAGCAAGGTAGTCAGGCTGAGTCCAGGAATTATTACAATTTTCATTTTCTAGATTTACACATCTTAAAAAGTATTACAGCCGGGTTTGGTGGCTCAGCCTGTAATCCCACGCTTTGGGAGGCCGAGGTGAGTGAATTACCTGAGCCCGCGGGTTCGAGACCCACCTGGCCAACTTGGTGAGACCTCATCTCTACAATAAATCAAAAAAGTAGCTGGGCGTGGTAGCGCGTGCCTATAGTTCCAGCTGCTTGGAAGGCTGAAGTGGAAGGATCGCCGGAGCCCAGCAGGTCAAGGCTGCAGTGGCCTGGAGCGGCCACTGCACTCCAGTATGGGCGACAGAGTGAGACTCCAACTCAAAAAAAAAAAAAGTATTACAAATTGGAGAGCTTTATAAACCTTTCACAAAAAAAGTATGTGGAATCTTGAAAATTATTAAGAGAAGAATACAGAACTCTTACCAGGAGGAGAGTAACATTCATATCCTAGAGTCAAAAAGTTTTCTGGGAAGTTCAGAGAAATTTAGCCTTTTACAACTCCAGGCATTCCTCTAACTTACAATAGCCCCTTTCTGCAAATGCTAGACAACTTGTGTGCAGGTTCACCAGCTCTCGAAGTTTGGAGACCAGCCTGCATGAGATAAAGGAAGGGGAAGAAGACTCTACTGAGAGCTCATCTTTGTCATTAGCCCTCCTTTGATCCTTTGTCCATTGACTAACAGAGATACAATTTCCCTATTCTTCCTCTATTTTGGATACCTATCATAGAATTGAGTCCTTACCTTAATTTTATTTCCTGTAAAGGTTGAGATGAGGTTTGCTTATCCTCTCAAAAACTGGAGTCCTTTACTGAACTCCAGCTAATCACTGGAATCCCATTCTCATCTTTCACTTTTTCTGAAATCTAATGTCTACATACCTTTGTCTTCACCCACAGAAAGCCTGAAGAACTTCTAGCACAGGACTTGGCACATAGTGGTACTCAATAATGATTGAAAAGGGATATACAACAATTAATGTGTCAAGATCTCAGCCTTCATTGTGAACTTAGAGTCTAGTATAAAAAGATTATAATATAAAAAGCTAAGTGTTACAGATGCTATAATGAAAGAAATGGAGTGCAAACTGGCACAGATAATTTATTTTTGTCTTCTAGAAAGATCAAAAAAGATTTCTTAGAGGAGATAAGACTGAGTAAGATTAAATGAAGAAGAAGAATAGGTTATTCCAAGAACAGTGGGAAGACAGACCTTTTCCAAAGACCATGAGTAAAGTGTTTATATTGAATCACAGTAAAAGATATGTACAGAAATTTGGGTAGATTCTAGGTAAGCTAGAAATTTACTTTTTTTAGACATTTAAAAATATTTGGAATTATTTGAGCAGGTGAGTGATCTAATTAGAGTGATATCTTAAGGTTGTTTCTGTATTGGCAGTTAATAAGGCATATTAGTTGAGGAAAAAACTTGAGGAAAAGAAACTAGTTAGTGAGGAACCAATTTAATTATTCCAGCACTAAATTATTAAAGTATGACTTAAGATAATGGCAATGGGATTTTTAAAAGGCAGGAACTGAAATTTGGTGACTCATGTAGGGTTAACTTGTACTTCTACCTACAACTCCACAAAAATGTAGTAAAGGGGTTTTTTTAATGCTTAAAATTATAAAAGAAAAGCCAAAAATGGAAGCAAAAAAAAAAAACTGAGATGCAAAGAGAAAATTGGAAGGTAGAAAGTACAAAATTAAGGCTAGAAGAAAACAAAAGATGGTGTGTGCTAAGTGCAAGAGTGGTGAGTCAAAACTCCAATTAGTTTGTGCTCTGAAATCCAGGAAAAGTACACGAGGTTGAGGCAGTTGGCTTCTCTGAAGGCTGGAATGTAGGATAGGCAGTCACCACCAAGACTGGTTGAAACTCTCCATAAGAAACTCTTAGACCTCTGCATTTCCTCAAATTCTATGTGAGCCGGGCTCGGTGGCTCAGCCTGTAATCCCGCGCCTTTGGGAGGCTGAGGTGAGTGAATTGCCTGAGCCCGCGGGTTCGAGACCCGCCTGGGCAGCGAGACCTCATCTCTACAATAAATCAAAAAATCAGCTGGGCGTGGTGGCGCATGCCTGTAATTCCGGCTACTCAGAAGGCTGAGGAGGAAGGATCGCCGGAGCCCAGCAGGCCGAGGCTGCGGTGGCCGGGAGCGGCCACTGCACTCCAGTCTGGGCGACAGAGTGAGACTCCAACTCAAAAAAAAAAAAAAAAAAAAAAAAAAAATTCTATGTGAGACTAGGTCAGGTCTTAAAGTGACCCCACCCACAGAAGAATGAATTTTATTGTCTAGAGAGACTTGGAGCCCAAAGATCTCAAACACCATCAAGACCTGCTATGAGAAGGTCTACACACTGAACAGTGAGACCCAATCATGCTGTCCCCTTTTTTCCACATTAGCAAGCAGTCTTCCCTCACAGGTAGAAGGCTGGAGAGGTCACTGCTTTGGAAACTCACTGGCTCAAGGAAACACTCATGGAATTTGAGTAGGAATATCTTCAGTAAAAACACTTGAGTTTCTGTCTGATTATCTACAGAAAAGCCCATTGGTCAACAAGCCCCGAAATTGTATACAAAGTTTCTAATTTATTTTTAGGATCCTACTCTTGAATATCGAATAACAGTCCAAGGATAAGAAAAGTCATACCACTAACTGGAAATCTAAAAACCAAACAAAGAGAATAAGCAACACAGAAGAACTGAGGCAATGCAAGAAATAAGAGAAAGCACTCAAAGAATCTCTATAATCAATAGCTTTAAAGTGATAAAAGTATATAACATATCCATAAACTTACAATGTCAAGAATATCATGTTAAAATGGGAAAGGACCATTCAAACAATAAAAGCCCTTAGAAATTAAAAATACAGTAGCAGGAACAGAATTAAATAGAAAGGTTGGAATATAAAGATGAATCTTCCAGAAGGTATAACCAAAATACAAAGTGGAAAATGGATAAGAATAGATAAAATTTTAGAGGCTTGTTACTGAAGTTCGAACATTTAAATAATAGAGTCCCAGAAAGAGACAAAGAAGAAATGAAAGAAAGGAAATCGTAAAGAAGGAAATAAGAAAACACCCAGGACTGAAATGTCTGGATTTATAGATTGAAAGGGCTATTTAGTGTCACCACAACGAATGGAAAACTATTCACAGCAAAACACAGTACTGTTATATTTCAGGAAATTGAAACACAGACAAAAAGCAGACAATGAGAGAGAAGCTGAAAGAAAATGGAATAATATCCTCAATAGTCCGTGAAAAATAACTTTCAATCTAGAACTCTGAACCCAGACAAACTACCAATCAAGTGAAAAGGTAAAATCAAATTTTTTCATGTTTTCACATATCCAAGTTCTAAAAAAAAGTTACCTCATACTCCTCAACACACTCCGAGAAGATGAACTATACCAAAATCAAAGACTAACAAGGATGTGCAGCTGTTCTAGAGAAGAATCGGTCCATTTCAGAGTGTTACAGAAGAAAGGTCCAGAAAGGAAATCTCTACAAAATAAAACCAAACAGTACATAAATAAATGATGAAAATGTGGAATGTTTATTTAATCAGTAACTGAAAAACTTGCACTAAGGAGAATGGGGAGGGGTGAGAAGAGAAGATGAACGTTTTAGGAAAATATCTTCCAAGGAAGGAAGCAAGGAAATATTACTTTAAAAATGTTTTAAAAAATTAAAAATCAGCCGGGCTCGGTGGCTCAGCCTGTAATCCCGCGCCTTTGGGAGGCTGAGGTGAGTGGATGGCCTGAGCCCTCGGGTTCGAGACCCGCCTGGGCAGCGAGACCTCATCTCTACAATAAATCAAAAAATCAGCCGGGCGTGGTGGCGCACGCCTGTAGTTCCAGCAACTC
>NW_007253106.1:151468-159670 GCF_000164805.1 Carlito syrichta
AAAAAAAAAAAAAAAAAAAAAAAATTAAAAATCACAAAATAAAATACATGCCTGCTTTTTAGAGACGTAGATAGGAAGCCCATCGGAAACAGGTAAAAGGTTCAAAAGTGTCTGTCTCTTGGAACAGAATTCAAGGACGGGAAAGAAACGTGGAAATGGTCTACTATTTTTGGTTGGAAGCCTTATAGAACTCCTTGACATTTTAAGCCATGGATATGAATTGTTTTGATTAAAATAGTATTAAAAGAAAGGAGAAAGTACAGAAGTTAGCACAGGGAAGAATCCAAAGCAAAGATATTTCCGCCACCAACAGAATAATCAGATTTTGGGACAAAGAGGGAAAAGTTTTAAATGACTTCGCGATACCTCGTCTGAATGACTGAAGAGAATTTTTGGAACAATCATCTAGGACAGAAATCAGAAATCAGCGGAGGAACGAGGAGTTTGGTGTGGTACCATGTGTGCTGGACTGGTTGACAGTCAGACAACATGATTTTTAATTTTTGTTCTACCATAAATGTATTTATGAGTTTGGTCAAGTAAATACTTCCATAGCTCGGTTTCTTTATCTCAAAGAGAGAATGTTGAATCAATGATCTCTACCTTCCTTCCACCTTGTTTGAGAGGAGCTTACGTTAATCCTTGTATGATGTCAACAGTGGAACCACCAAAAGACTCATCTGCAGGAGACAACTGGAAATACAAAACACAAGCTGAGAAAAGCAGTCAGAATTGGAGAGGCAGATTGCAGCAGAGGTGTCTACATGGAGAAGTTCTTAAAGCTTCCAAAAATAGGATATCCAAAGCAAAGAACATAGCGATAGGAGTGGAAAGGCAGAACTGAACTTTAGGAAATGCCCACCTTATGGGAAAACTAGAATAGTGGAGGTGTGAGTTAAAAAAATAATCAAAGGACGGAAGGGCAGTTCCCACTATTCATCCATTCAGCTTTAGAATAGTATGAAGAATTTGGTATTTTTATAAATTCAAGAATGATCTTTGAATTTAAACAATTAAGAAAATTTTGACAGCAAATTAAATTAAAATAAATGATTTGGAATGTAAGGAATTACATCAAAGATAAGCTTTTTTCCCTTTAACTAAAATCACTGTAGGCATCATGTTATAGATGATATCATTCAGAGCATCAATGTGAATAAAGGTGGTGTTTTTGTTTTTCACCTTTAGAAAAATGGCAGTGATTGAAATCTTGCCTGAAACCATGAATTTTTCATAAAAGCCAGGTGGCTATTCAGCCAAGCACTCTAAATCTGCAAACCCCAGCTGTGATCCAAGCAAGGTTAAATGAAAATAATGCTTGACAATATTTCACCAAGCCCTATCATGCATGTACCTGCCACTTCTTTAATTTATTTTCATGCATAATTATTCATTCATACAATAAAAACAAACCAGTAAACATAAGAAAGCAAATTCAGTTTGCATTTATAAGTGATAAAACACTTTCTGAACATTATTCTTCACATACTAACCACTTTATTGTATGCTTATAAATTATATATTCCATATAATTGAAAGTATTATGTGATTATATAACCTGTGTGCTTTTAATTTTTAATGGCAACATAAGGACATACAATTTCATGCACTCACACATATGTATATATACACACTTTTATAGGCATTTCTTAACTTTGGACCATGTGATGCATTCTTAATTTTGTGTTATTATTTATAGCAAATTTATTAACAACTTTGTAAAAATAGTTGCATTTATTTTAGTTTATATTTTTAGTGACTTTCTTGGGTAATAATTGTATCCAGTACGGCACTAGTTGGATTAAAGAGGTGAAATTTGTATGACTTCATTGTGTATAGTTGTACCGGCCCCCACCCAAAATAGTCACACTTTTATTACCACTATTTTAATAACTTGGAATAGTATGTCTCATTTTAGCTATATCATCAGTTATAGTGAGTAATCCAGCCAATTTATTACTTGAAACCAGCGGGTTAACCTTAAGGCATAGGGTGTTTTACCTATACAATGGAAATCTTTAAATATTGGCTTCTCATAAATATTTAATTCAGCACAATAATTACAACATTAATTAGATATGAACTTAGATTTAAACAAGAGCGGTGCAGTTGGAGTCACTAGGGGGCAGCAAAGATCAGAGAAAATACATGAATTCAAATGCTGATTCTTAGTCCAAGAAAAAAAGATTGTATGTTCCAGAGACACCAAAGGACCAGTGCTTTCCCCAAACGTTTCTGTGAACCTTAAAGTCTTAGCTCTACACCATTTTGGAATAAAAAGCTACAGTATTCTGTCATCTTTTGGAAAGTTGACTGCCACTTTAATTTGGTTATCGGTGAACAATGAACATATTAAGGCCTTCTCAAAAAAATAAAAACTGCCTAACTTCCCAACAATTGTAGTGGTTCCAATTTTTTTAAAAGAAAGTTATGAAATAGGTCAATAGAAATTTTCTGTGGGATTTCTGCTTCTTCAGAGGCACCAGATGTTTCCTAGCAATTTGTGTTTCCCCATCTTGAGCAGTAAAAACGAAACAGATTTATAACTCTTTAAATACATACAGTGTTATTTTCTGAATCTTTAATAAACACACAAGTGTTTATGAAGGCAAAAACATTATATAAATTATAGTTTCAATGTCCATTACAGATAACAGAAATAATTTTTAAATATTTTTATTTTTTCATAAATTAATAGAAAATCTAATCATCTACCTCCCTTTTTTGAATTCTCAACTTATTGTTGAGAATTCACAAGTTTATTAAATGAGCATCCATTCTTTTAATATCAGAAGGAGACTCTAAACTTATACCAAATTTTGCTTATGAATGATATAGCTTACTCTTGTTCTGCATTTTAAAATTTGTGTTAAAATACATTGAAAGTTCCAATTTTTTGGCATTGTTGGTATTTGTTCTAGTAGGTTTCCAGATCCTAGAACACATCAAATTTTATAGCAGTTACTTGAAAATATAACTTATAAAGTACACAATGCTAACGTTGCCAATTAACAAAATAAGGAGTAAGTTTTATTATGTCACCCATCTGATATGTGATGGCCATGTGATATTGACTTTATTGCCTACTGAGCATTCTGGCACAGTTGTAGGTTGTTTTATAGAAACTTAGAAATTAAAGGAGAAACAAAGGATACTTATCAAATACGCAGATGTATTTGAAGCTGAGAAGTGGCTGGTCCATTTGGGAATTGAGAAAAACATAACAATTTAAAAATAAAGAGCTCCCAATATCATTATGAGTTTCCCTATTATCTGTTTGAGGGGGGAAAAATGTTGGTTTGAAGTCTTCTTAGAAAAAACATAAAACAAAGAAAAAGAGCAAAGTACATGAAAATCCATTATTATTATGACTTCAAAACTTTACATTTTAACCTAAATGTTAGTGACTTCCAAATCTGTTTTCCTGTCCATATTTCTTCCTATAACCAAAAGGTCACATATTTTTTATCAATATTCAAATACTTTTATGTACCTCAAAGTCAATGTTTATAAGCCTGAACTCAATCACTTTCTCATTTAAACCCGCTCTTCCTATTTGCTTCATGTGGGGAATGCCACACCCACCACTTCATCCAAGCAAAATAGCTGAAATCTGCATTTTAAAATTTGTGTTAAAAAGCAAAATTGTCCTTAACAGTTCTCTCCTTCGTGTCATCAAATCGACTAATTACCAAGCTCTGCTGCTTTTATGTTATAAATATTTCTTAAATCAGTTCTCACTTTAGAGACATGATTATGTCACCTATGACTGAACTTCAGCCCATCCTCTCAAAATCATTATCTATATTATCAGAATGACAATACAGAAGCCACTAGTTCACTCCATTATCTAAATACCTACAATAAGTCTCCATTCATCTACAGCATAAATTCTGAATGTCCTAATGTAGCATAAAAAATTGCTATTACTTTTGCATTAAAAAAAAAAACTATTTGTTGACCCAAAGAGACTCAGTATTTCTGTGTTTAGGATGTTGGCACAAAACCAGAGTTATTGTTGAGGGGTTATATCAAAGAATTTAAAGTGAGAAAATAAATAGATTAATATATTTTTCAACTTTGGAGGAAACTCTGGTGAAAACAGGCAGAGTTGGCAGTGGTTTGGACAAAAATTGATGAGGCAAATATGGCTCACATTTCTACCAGGAGCAATGTAGAGAACAATGGAGCTGTGTTGGAGATTTGTAGATTTAAACCTAACACTATGGCCAAAAGACAGTATTTCTGTTTCTTAATTGCATTCCTTTTTTCTCACATTTCCTTTTCAAAAAACAATCAGCTTTGAAAAAAACTAAAATCCTTGAGACTTTCATAAACAATGAACAGTCATGGGTGGGCATTTCCTCTGAAGAAAAGATAGAAACCCAAACAAAGGCACTTTCATCTTCTGTTTGCACTTGGTAAACTACCAGTATTAAGGAAGATCTTTCATTTGTTCATTCGTCTCCTCACGCATCTGAGCGCACAGAAAGTATTTACAGAGCAAAACAGTTCATTTCTTTCTCCAGAAAAATCAAGCCTTTGCAAATGGTGGAGATTAATTAAAACAGCATGAGCGTGGAAGAGGAAGTGGTTTGTAAGCCAGGAAAAAGTCAAGGCCAAGTAAACTAATCTTTCATTAAATCTTAAAAATGATAAAGAAAAGAGATCATCTACTTGTCTCCTAGTGGATCCTAAACTTCTGAACACACACACACACACACACACACACACACACACACACACAGCCTTGCTTCAATTTGAATTTGTAAGCAAGTATATTCTTAATGATGAAATGGCCTTCAGTTGACCCAATTATGAAAAGTTTCCTTCTCTGTTATTGAATACATTTTAAATATTTAACTGAACAATCTTTGCTCTCTCATCTTGATCATTTGGTTTCAAATGTGTCTATTATACATCCAAAAAATTTATTGATATGGCTGAATTTAACATAATTCTAAAAATACTAAAATGAATCAGGAAATAAAATTAAAATGAATCCATGTAATATGTATACTATCCACTAAATATAAAACAGGATAAAAATATATATAGCAAGGTACTGGTTTCCATAATATACATATAGCAATTAAAAGTTAATTCATGAAAAATTAAATTGCACTATAAAACATCAGTATAAGATATCATAAAGCAGTGAGAGATGAGATGATGGAATGTCTGTTCATATTGAAAATTACTGCTGAAAGCTTGCATTCATACCCATGCCATGCACCACTGTTGTCTTTCTCCTACATTTAAGTAATTTCGGCAACACAATGGAAAATGATCTTGGAACTTGATTATGTTTATTTCTATTTAAAGTGATATCATTTTCCCTTTCTTCTATTGAACATGAGATGACTGCTCTCACTTCTCATACTAACAAGGTTCCTAATGAGACACATTTAAAACTTTGTAACCCTTTATGTTTCTATATTATATTATTATATAAATATTTAATTGCAAAACTCACTATTAAAGAATAGTGAGTTTGGGTTCATGTGAAATGGTTTTGGGGAGGATTTCAGGCAACAAGGCCTTGCTCTGGAGTAGATGCTTACAGGAAGTAAGGACAATTCTATGACTGCTTATCTTAATAAATCTTACCTGGAAGGAGAGAAGACTAGATCAAGCATAGAGCTGTAGATGGGAGAGGAGCAGAGGGCATCCATGTTTGCCAGGATAGGGAATGTTTTGTATTTTGCAGTTTGGGTAGTGTTTATGTTTTGCCTACTTCAGATGTTGTTATGTGTAGTTTTGTATTTGTCTTATTTATGCCAGTCACAGAGTGACCTTGTCTGGTGTTGATATTCTATGAAATTGTTTATGATCAAAAGAAAAACACAAGGCCTAACTGTATGTGTCAGCCAGTTCCTCATACTAGTCAGGTGATAGGACCAGGCCAGTCCTGGATGTCAGGGGCTGATTTTCTCTTTCTCAGTTTTCCTTATGTGACTGAGGCCACAGAACCTTAATCCATCATATCTACATATTTACCGTCACTGAGATTTTGCTGATGGGGAGGGGTGTTTGAAAGAACATTGTCTGTAGTTGGACTAGGATTAGTCACCTGCTCTTTGTGTGGCAGGATGAATAAGCATTGCTATATAATAGCGTTTGAAACTCAGAACTGCTGCACCTGTAACATATATGCAATTATCAGGTGCAAAATGTTTGTTAGTCCTTGACACAAGTCTTGAATCCAGGGCTCTAGATCATAAAACCCACACAATAGAGCCAGCTGTGTTTGTTTTAAAAAGTCAGCTATTTTTTCTAGCTTCTTCATGGGTTTATGTATTTGTCTTTGAGTAGGTAGGTGCAGGAAAAGGACTTTCTGTAGTATAAATCTTACCTTGGTTAATCAAGAGGAAAGCAAGAATTATGTGAATTGTCTATAACCCTTACTAATGAATTTAGACTAGTTTGCTGGGCATGCAGAGTAGAAAATTGTATTATTTATGGCTGTACTAGGGTCAGAGTCATATTTTGCAGCATTTAGCCAATTGTGCTATGCTGAATGTGAAAATTATAGCTCACACATGTCTAGAGAAGTCAGATATCCCCACTGAAGTTTCTAAAAGTAGTATATATGTATGTATCTTCTTTGGAGTTTGATGTGTAACTTTTTTCCAGAGCAACATGTTCCACAAAAGGATGGCAGTTTTAAAAGTCTATCATCTAAAAGTCTCTCATGATTATCCCAGATATAACATGTAAGTGAGTACATGGCAGTCAGAATTAAGTCAACTCGAAAGAGGGTATAGACAAGAGGACCCAAGAGCATTACAACATTGAAAAGTCAGGTAAGGAGAAAGGAACTGCGAAATATATAGGAAAAAAAAGTCCCTGGTGAATTCAGTAAAAATATAAAAATAAATGAATAAATAAAGCAGATGAACATGATGCCACAGGAGTCACAGGAGGAAAGAGAAAAGATTTCCTAGGAAGATAGATTAGATATAGGTCAAATGCTGCCAAAAATCAAAATAAAGAAGAATAGAGAAGAGACCACTGGCTTCTCCAAAGAGAAGTCATTGGTTATCTTGACAAGTATCTTAGTGGACAAGTAGGGACAAAATGACTCTTGAGAAAAACAGTGATCAGAAAAGTAAGCAGCTAAAAACTATAATTAAAAAAACTCTAGGTAGCATCAGATTATGCATAGTCTAATAAGAACTCCATAATGTCTATGTTAATAAAATGTTACATAAAACTACCTAAGTTTTAAGAGTAATTGAATTAGTTGAAATTTCAGTTGTGGTTGTATTTGGATGAAATGACTCATCATAAATATATCTATTTTCTTCTTTTTAATTTTATTTTATTATAGAGATATGTGGTACAAATAAAGATTAACTACACAAGTCAGCTGCATGCAAGTAAAGTTTGGGCATCCAACTGGCTCTCTCTTCCCCTGGTTGGGACCAGGTACTCTTTGTGGTGTTATGTGCCTCCCCCTCCCTCCTTACTGAGATTATTTATTTAAATGGAGCCAAATAAATTTATTCCAGAATTTTTTATGAAACTTTGCAAGTTGATTCTTGTCTACATAGAAAAAAAAAAACTTGTAATAAAATATAGGAAAAGCAGAAGCAGAAGAATAAACAGTGTAGATTAGCCACATGAGAAGGAAATGTTATAAAACAATAGGAAATATTAGAACTGGCCACAAATAATCAATATAACTAAGAAGTCAGACATAGTCCTGTACATATATGGATTGTTAGTTACTGGTGAAAGTGACATTCTAAGTAAATCAATGGAGGGAGGAGAACTGGGGTGGGGGTGTAGATTAAAACCTTCTAGGATAAGTGGGCAGCATCTAGGGAAAGTTAATGAGTTAGATTTTCTCTCTCAATTCTCACACAAATAAGTTTCAGAAGAACAAATACTTTAAAAGTTAAAAAAAGAAAAACCCTATAAAATAAAAAGAAAAACTGGCCAATTACTCACATTCTTGATTAGAAAATGTTCTTATAAACCTCCGGGTTCGGTGGCTCAGCCTGTAATCCCGTGCCTTTGGGAGGCTGAGAGGAGTGGATTGCCTGAGCCCGCCGGTTTGAGACCCGCCTGGGCAGCGAGACCTCATCTCTACAATAAATCAAAAAATTAGCCGGGCGTGGTAGCACGCGCCTGAAGTTCCAGCTACTCAGAAGGCTGAGGCGGAGGGATCACCGGAGCCCAGCAGGTCGAGGCTGC
>NW_007253106.1:159690-211732 GCF_000164805.1 Carlito syrichta
GGGCGACAGAGTGAGACTCCAACTCAAACAAAAAAAAAAAAGAAAATGTCCTTATAAGCATAATGTCAAACCTTTCAAAACATGGTATAAATCTTTAAAAATTTATAAATTTGAGTTCACCAAAATTAAGTTTTAAGCTTAATAAGTTTAAGAAAAAGAAAAGTTACACACTCAGTAACATAGATATTTTAGTAACACATATTCTGATGCTAATTTTCTTAATATATGCACTGCCCATAAAAATTAATGGGAAAATTATAAACAAATCAATGGAAAAAATGGATAAAGACATAAATTCAGAGAAAAAGAGAAATTCAAAGATTGCATTTGATGAAAAGCAAAATGCCCTTTACTATACTGCATTAGTGAGGGTGTAGAGAAACAGTAACTATCATACAGTATTGGTCCAACTGTAAGTTGGTACAACTCTCAGGGAAGCAATTTCACATCATCTACTAAATTATAAATATACATATCCTTGAATTTAATAATTATACTTTTAAGAATTTTTCCTTTAAATACATGCCCTAAAAATATAATTACAAAGATTTTTCAGAGCAGAATTTTCTGTATCAACAAAAAAGTTTATAAGAAATCTAAATCTTCCTTGTAAGGAACTGTGTAAATGCATTTATGTGCTATCAAGTCATGAAGTGGTTAAAAAGAATGAGACATACCTGTGTACATTTCCATGATAAGTTAAGTGAAAAGCAAAGTATTCTATAATTTATGCAAAAAAAAAAATCACCTCAACTTAGAGAATTCTGAGTATTAGGGACCAATAATACAAGGGTGCTTACATTTTGTACTGCTTAGATTTTATATTGGCAATCCTGTATTGCCTTCTCAAAAAATTTGTATTAAAAAATCTTTAAGGAGGACAAAAGTGAATGTGAAATAATGAAATGAAGACAGTGAGTGAGGACAATTATTTGTAGCGTTGCTAAGAAGAATACAGATAAATTAGAATGATGTGTGGTCAAAGTTTTGTTATTTTTGTTGTGACTGTGATTGCACTTTAAAAATAAACAGGAGATACTCTGTGGGTCTGATTTCACATCAATCAGAATGAACCAATCAAGAGAGACTCGTGATTCAAAATGGAGGCAAGTAGAGAAGTTCTGAGAAGGTTCAAGGGATAAAATTCAGGTGAACAGAAAGGCTAACCTGTGATTAGAGCAGGAGCACTTCCATTTTAACTAGTAGAATAGAGAAAGTTGTTAGATTCCTTTTATGTGAAAGTGACAGATCTCTGGTGGAGTTGGTCTTGGAGAAGGGGTGCTTCTTCCATTTTAACAAGTAGAAGGCAACATTATGGATACAATCATAGCTAAGTTTTTATACTTTTACATAAATAAAAGATGAAGTTCTGATATCCTGTATCCAATGAGCCCATAAATTATCAGACAAAATTATCTTCTGAGAGTAAGTCTTGAGGTTGGTGGTAGGAGAACTTGGAAGCAAAAAGATCCAGGGTGACTAAGTCTTCTCAGATAATGGGAAATTGAATAGGAGTGTCAGGAAGGGATGAGTGTGCTTTGAGCCTTGCGGTTAAAAAGTTAAAGTGACGTTAGACTTGTTCTGTGTTCAGATACTAGGCTGCAAGTATGGTGTAGGTAGGTAGCTGGGCTATTGAGGTTGGGATATTAACAATTATTACAGGGAATGAGAAGGTAACAAAGGAAATGAATCTGTGTGCAAGAGAGTGACTATGATGGTTCGCCTTATAATCTAAACTAAGCTATAAACTCAATGAAGATTGGAAGTAGGAAGGAGGTAAAAGTTGGTGAAGAGTGATATTGTGGTAAGATAAATGGATTGAAGACCTGTATTAATTCAAACAATTGTTGTCATGAGGATTAGTAAAGAAATTGAGCTAGAAGGATAAAAAGTAAGGCTAACTGAAATGTAAGAAACAGGGTGTGGACTAGAGGAAAAGACTGGAATCAAAGGGGGATTTTTTTATTTTTTATTTTTTGAGTTGGAGTCTCACTCTGTCACCCAAACTGGAGTGCAGTGGCACACTCACAGTCACCCCAGTGATGACCTGCTGGGCTCCGGCGATTCTTCCACCTCAACCTTTCAAGTAGCCAGAACTACAGATGTGCACCATCATGCCAGGCTAATTTTTGATTTATCATAGAGAAGTGGTCTTGCCGGGTTGCCCAGGCTGGTCTCGAACCCGCAAGCTCAGGCAATCCACCCGCCTCGGTCTCCCAAAGTGCTAGGATTACAGGCTGAGCCACCGAGCCCAACCCAAGGAGGGATTTTTTTTAATTCCTCATTTTTCTTTTTTTTAATGCTGAACTTATCTTTTTTTTTTTTTTAAGATATGGGATACAATTCAGGGTTAGGTATACAAATGTTCATTATGCAGGTGCCTTTGTTGATTAGGTGTCCCCCCTCCCCGGCAGTTTCCCATAAGCCTTTTCTTATAGTATTACAATAATTGTTCAAGGTCCGCTTATGAATGAGAACATGTGATATTCAGTTCTTTGTTTTTCTGATAGGGCAGTCAGTTTTATATACTCTAAGTCTATAATTTAGTGTGAAGACCATCATTTTGTCCTTCTTTATGGCTGTGTAATATTCCATTGTGTATATGTACCACATGTTTTTAATCTAGTCCTTTTTCAATGGGCAGCACAGTTGATTCTATGCTTTTGCTTTTGTGACCAATGCTGCAATAAACATACATGTGCAGGTATCTTTTTCATAGATTTAAGTTCCTCTGGGTATATTTCCAGTAGGGGGATTGTGGGGTCATATGGAAGATCTATTTTTAGATCTTTTAGGAATTGCCAAACTGTTTTCCACAGAGGCTGTATTAGCTTACACTCCCACCAACATTGTAGAAGTGTTCCCTTTTCCCAACATCCTCTCTAGCATCTGTTGTTTTTTGAGTTATTGGTTTTTCTAAAAGTGTTGGCAAGTAAAGTATTAAATTTTATCAAATAGATTTTAGCTTCTTTTGAAAGAACTCTTTTTGTGTTATTGGGTGTGTATGTGTGTTTTATATATATTTAATATCTAAACATTGTCTCTTGGAATAAGACTACTTGAAAATAATGATTTCTTTAATACTTTTTAAATGCATTTTACTGGGGTCTTATTCTGAATTTTTATTTTTACAATTCATAAACTGATTATACTTTCAGAAACCTACTACCCTCAAAAACCTAATTGGATAACTCTCCATTCTTTTTCTATACTCAACCACATGATTTGGCATGGAAATGTTAAATCTGTTCCTTATAAATTTGTAATAAGTCATCTTTTTAGTTTGGAGTTTTATGTGGAAATAATTTCTCAAAATGTATTTTTCACTTTGCTTCCCATTTCTTGATATACTTTAGAAGTTTAGACTCATCTACAGAATAAATTGCTTCATAGAAATTTTCAAATGTTTTAGCATTAAGATATGTGTTGTAGTCTCATAATTGCAACCTCCTACTTATATGTTGTTATATTCTCTCTCTCACTTGAAAAGTTTTAATCCCATGATTACAACTTTCAGAAGTTTAGCTTTATTATCTTCCCCCAAGAATCAACTCTCATGTTTCATTTTCAGTTCTACTATGTTTTAAAAATTTATTTTCTAATTTACTTACTTTAACTTATTCCTTCCTGTTGCTTTTTTTTCTCCCGTGTGTGTGTGTGTGTGTGTGTGTGTGTGTGTGTGTCTTTATAATTTTTAAAGACCATTCTGAGTTAAAGCTTTAGTACATTTTTGTGTTATTGTTTTACCATTTGAAATCACTGAGTTTAGCTTTGAGCCAATTACATCAATTTTAATATAGGTTTCTCATTTGTATTGTTTCAGTAGTCCATAACTTGAGTCATTTTTTTCTCAAATCTAATTTTGATAGGAGTTTGAATTTTTTTTTTTTTTTTTCTTTGAGTTGGAGTCTCACTCTGTCGCCCAGACTGGAGTGCAGTGGCCGCTCCCGGCCACCGCAGCCTCGACCTGCTGGGCTCTGGTGATCCTTCCGCCTCAGCCTTCCAGTAGCTGGAATTACAGGCACGTGCTACCATGTCCGGCTGATTTTTTTTTTTATTTATTTATTGTAGAGATGAGGTCTCACCAAGTTGCCCAGGCCAGTCTCGAACCCACGGGCTCAGGCAATCCACTCACCTCAGCCTCCCAAAGGCGCCGGATTACAGGCTGAGCCATCGAGCCCGGCAGGAGTTTGAATTTTTTATTTACTGCTTTTGCTTTACGACTTTGTTCCTTCTTTGAATTTTATCATACATTGCAATAGAATTTAATTTGTGTGTATATCTTAAAACAACCAATCATCTGTGACAACATGGATGTACCTGAAATAAGCCGGGCACAGAAAGACAAGTAACACATGATCTCACCTATACACAGGAGCTAAGGAAATTAAACTCATAGAAGCAGAGAATAGAATGGTGGTTACCAGGGGCTGGGCTTGGTGGGGGAAAGATTGGGAAGATGTTGGTCAAATACAAAGTCTCAATTAGTCAAGAGAAATAAATTCAAGAGGTCTATTGTACAACATGATGACTCTAGATAACAACAATATATTGTATACTTGCAAATGCTAAGAGTAGATTGTAAGTGTTCTTGCACAAAAATAAATTCATAATTATGTGAGGCAATGCATATGTTATTTATTTGACTTAGCCATTTTACAATATATATATACTTTAAACGTCATATTGTATGTCATGAATATATATAAAATTTATTTTGTCAATTAAAAACTACACAGAACTGAAAGCATTATGTGAAGAAAAGCCTAAGAGGCATTACATGTCCTTTGATATCCTTGACACTGAGCTATCTCACTACATATCCCAGTTCATGGGCAGTCTCTAACTAGCAGTTTCCCTTTTCTTTCAGTTGTGTTTCAACATGGAGGGGATATTGGCTTTCTTTAACACAAATTTTCTCAAAGAAATCAAAAGACTGGGAGTTAGTAACTTATAATACCTTGGGCAAAAAGAACAAAGGATAGATAAATACTATTACCAATGAGGCAGACATTATCTTCCTAAAGGGATTTAAAGTATATGTGGCATGACAATAATTGTTATGCCCATATGCTGACATTCTGAAAACAAAACAATACTCCTAATATCTGTATAAAGCTTTGAATTTTATAATTGATACTTGACAACTACCAATTTTATGGTTGAAATTTCTGGACCAAGCATGACATGATTTGTTATTAAATGTCTGTAATTATAGAGTCAAGTCATGAGAAAGTGGCTTACTGTATCCACATGGAATAGAGGATACAAAACAATTATGTAACTTCATGCTGCCTCCCAGAGAAGTTGCAATACAAACCATACAGTCTGAATTTCTCTGAGGTTCTCTGTCTAGGTGTTAGCTCTGGTTAAATGAATACGCAGGAACTGATCCAGAAAGAATTCTAAAAGTTAGAAGTAGCTGTAGAATAATAACAAATTTATTTATGATACATGTGCTGCTTATTAGGAGACATTTGAATGTGTTATTGATAAATATCAGAATTGGAGTGTTCCAAAATGTTACAGCACTGAAAAATTGAACTCATATGAGTATCATATGATAAACTTGGATAAATTGTTAAAATCTTCATATAGCTTTTTTCCTAAGAAAATATTAATTTTTACTTCATTTCTGTCTTGATAGCTATTTTATTGTCAAATAAAATAATGTCCTACTATGTTTGGTTATGGATTCCAACTTAATATTTCCTTCCTTTAAAAAGTACATTTCTTAATTATTTTTTAAGAACCATGTACTGGCCAGGCGTGGTGGCTCAAGCCTATAATCCCAGCACTTTGGGAGGCCGAGGTGAGAGGATTGCCCGAGCTCAGGAGTTCGAGACCAGCCTGGGCAACTTGGTGAGATCTCATCTTAACAATTAATCAAAAAAATAAGCCAGGCATGGTAGCGCGCACTTGTAGTTCTAGCTACTTGGAAGGTTGAGGTGGAAGGATCCCCAGAGTCCAGCAGGTCGAGGCTGTGGTGACTGTGAGCATGCCACTGCACTCCAGCCTGGACAACAGAGTGAGATTCCGACTCAAAAAAACAAAAACAACAACAACAAAAAAAAAACATGTATTACCACGAATGCATTAAAAAACTGAATTTTATGTTTAAAAGTTCAATTTTTCTTAAAGAATGCTGATTCATATACTGGTCTAGTGTAATCATAAAAAGGTATATTCCAGGTATACATTAAAAAATGTATTTCTTAAATACATTTTTATTGATATTTCCTAACCTCCTTTATCACTGTTTCTCCCTTTGCAGAGAAACAATTCATATATCCTACCATTCTAGCATAGTGTCCTTCTCTTTTCATTTGTATCTTTTGTCTAAGCAAGTCCCTAATTCTGGCTTGGTTACTTTTTACCTAACCTTCCTCCTCATAGTAGCTGACTGCCTTTCAAAAAAATTGACACAATGCAAACTGGTACACTATCTGAAAAAGGAATCAACAAACAAGATACAAGCCTTAAACACGAAAAACTTGATCTGGTAAACATCCTCTTGGATCAAGCAAACCCTGGACTTTTCAAGGGCATGAGTCAAGAAGCTCTCTCTGTGATGGAGTTCTTCGGATGGTATTTTCTCTACTTGCTATACTAAGAATGGAACATTGCCAATGACAGACACCAAACTCATAATTGGAAGAATCTAAAAGGGAGAAGAACTCTAATATTTCTGGGTTGGGGAGATGATGTCGCTTGTAATATGGTTATAGAGTTTCCAAAGACGTAAATTCACACCAGGTCCAGCTTGGTGCTCAGAACTTATCCTAACTGAGGCAACAGAATTAATAATCTTGGTTTTTTAAATGTAGAATTTTGAAGTGTGCTTTCCAGTTCTTGAAACCACCTCTATAAAATTAATAGTAGGCCACTGGGTAAAAGCTGTAGTAGAAACTTCAGACCTGAAAAGTTGCAGCTATGGTTAGAATTTAACAAATCTTCTGTTTCTGAGTTTGCCTTCACTCCAATAGCGGGCAATTGATTATCTTCATGTCCTGACCCCTGGGGGAGGGGAGAAGTTGCCCAGCAAGGCTAGTAAACATATTTTCCCTTAAACAATGGGTCTAAGACTGCATAGATCTTCTAGAGGACAAAAGTGGGATTGAAGAGCAAAAGCAGTTCCAACCTCTGGGGATCCCACATCCTCCCTTCTCAACTACCTCTATAATGGTTCATTGCCCAGGGGCTGATGGTCACAGGAAATCATTTATAGGTAGCATCTATTATACAACCAAAGAATGGTATTAAGATATTTTTCAGACTCTGATGGACCCAAGGCCTCATCCAGGCCCAGAACATACACAGGAATCTGTCTTCACTGGTCCTGTCACGTCCCCTCCCAGAAGTTGACTCCTTGACATGAAGGCTCTTGGGACACCGGCATGATAACATCAGTCAATCAGCAGTCCCTATCCTCCTGCCTACCAAATTCCCTTTAAAGACCCTAGCCTCCGAATTCTCAGGGAGGCAGATTTGAGAAATATCTTCCATCCTCTTTGCTCAGCTGCTTTGCAATATTAAACTTTTACTGCTGTAATGGCTGCATCAATCTTGGTTTATCTGGGTAGCAGACATAAGAAACCTAGTCAGGCTGTAACATTCTTATGGTCTGCTATAAGTTCTATATTTTTAAAAAGGCACATTTACATTGAAAATGGTTCATCTAAGTAAAGGCAGGAGGAAAAAGCATGTGACTTTACTAAGAAATACCTTTCTTTCCTGAGACTTTCTATTCAAGGACACTGAGAAATTTGAAAGTTTAGAGAGTTGCATTATCTCTTCCAAACTAAAGTTGTTGCCAACAAAAGCAGGAAAGTAGGAACAATAGCAGGAGATAATATAAAAAACCTGTGAGAAGCTATTCTCTTCTGCCTCCTCCAAAGAAGTTCCTATTTTAAACTATACTTTAAAAGAAGGGTCGTTATTACCTCACTGTAAAGATCCCCCATCCACCAGTCTCTGTGTTTCATTGCCCCAAGGCAGAGGATACCATGGGCAGAGCAATGTGGCAGGCAAATATTAAACGGAAAAAATATGCAACCTAGTCAGTCACAATACTGACTTAAGGAGATTTCTGATCTTTGGTACTTGCCCAGAAGATTGTTGGGATAGCATAGATTGGAAGTCCACTTACATTCTAAGGGAGTTGTCCTATCAAAACTGGAAGACATGCCATACTTTCAAGCACCGTGACATATCCCAAATTCCTAGTCCTACAGCAACAGTAAAAGGAGGGGCATACCCCTCCCATATCTCCTATATGATCACTGAGAGCAGACCCAGGGCAACTGAGTCAGATCTGCTGACAAAAGAACTCTTACCGGTGTCTGGGCAAATGGGGCAAAGAACCCTTGCTATCCCTTTCAAGCTAGATATAATATACAATGTGGATTCTTGGTCGCTGTATTTTATGTCTCATTCTCCCCACCAATAAAAGCATTATTACAGATATTTCTATTCTTTGTCAACATATTTTGTATATGGCAGGATATAATATGGTGTTAAACTCTCTGTTCATTTGCTGGACCATGAGGAACTATACCCAAACCGGATAAATAGGAATTAAAATTAACCAGAGGCCCTAGACTTGAGGCTAGGTATGTATTGTAACTGGGAATAAGGAATTTAAGAATAAGGTTCTGTTTGTGTGTTAGGTGGCCAAAGGGATGTACTGCTGCTGCTTGTTGTTTATTAGGTGCCAGGATGCAGGCCCTCTGGGTTAGACAAGTAGAGCTCTATCCTCAGCTTCAGCGGTGGGGCACAACGCAGCTGACCAACGGGTACACTGCAGTGTTGAATCAGGAATGGGCCAGTGGCAGGTCAGACACAGGAGGAATATGAACTTGGAAGGATATAAGGTAGAAAGACCATTCCATGAGGAGGAGAGTTTCTGGCTGAATATGAACCTAACAGAGAAAGCAGAGCTGAACAACGAAGAGAAAGGAACTGAACCTTGCTACTTCCGTAAGCCCTTGAACTGAGAGACTGAAATCTTACATTCGTCTAACCCTAGATTTTTCAGTACACAAACATAAGCTAATTCTATTTTTTTAGTGAGAAACACTTGAGATTGAATTTGTGTTCACTTTTAACAGGAAAAAAACCCTAATTAATTTTCTGAATTTATTTCTCCCTCCCCAATCCACAATTTTTAAACGACCAATAATCTCACATTTTAAAGACTTGGCTCTATACTGGTCTTCTGATAGGAATGTTTGTCTTCCTTTCCTGTCTGGAAGACTTCTATTACCCAGTAAGTTTCACTTGTGGTTCACTCCCTGCAAAGCCCTTCTCTGCCTTCTGAAAGGATTCATGTGTTCCCAAAGTCATTATTATTTCCAAATGATAGCAACTAAAACGTGTGGCCTATCTGTTGTATGTGTGTCTTAGATAAGATATAGAGGTTTTGTCAGTCAATGGTGGGGTTTTGTTTTTTATATTCTATTTGTTGCTTTGGCTTTCTATAAAAAATTACTATGAAGAATTTAAAATAATTTTTAATAAGATATCAGCAGTAGCAGTTACATTGTAATTTACAAAATGTGCAGTCTTCTGAAAATCTTTTTTTTTTTAAGTGCACCACTTCTTTTCTGAGCAGGAAAGCTATAATTCTTGAATAACACTAGGGTTATTTTTAATAGGTGTGCACTAAGTAGAAACTCCATGATATTGGAGTTTAATTACGTTCAAATTTTGTGTGCTTTTCTTTGTTGAGTCCCACCAGAATTTCTTTTTTTTCTTTTTTTTTTACTCTCATTTCAGTAAGTACTTGAGTTGGCTAAAAATAATACTTTGCCTCAGGCTCATAAACAACAGTGTTTCAAGGCTTGCAATACTCATAAGGTTTCATAAGGTTTACGCTTTAAATGCCTTACGTGCTACCTAGTTTAATGCTCAAGAGAAAAAGTGACACAACTGCTGATGATTGTTAAACTATTTTAGTTATCAAACTGGTGGCCAAGACAGAGAACATTTATTTTTAAATTAGATGTTACAAAAAATATCCGTTTCCTTTAGTTCAGCATGTTCCATATGGGTGTTTTATAAACTGTTTTTCATGTGTATATGGCAGCATGCTAGCTGTTATTTGGTTTTTTGATTTTTGTTTTCTTTAGGAAATGGCCTGCTGGCTGAGTGCCCACTCATTGTACCACAGCCTCTTCCCTCAGCTGTGGCGGAACAACAAACCAAGAAGTTCACACTTCCTCATTAATTCTGGAAAACCCATACCATGAATAGCACAGCTTGAAACTTTTTATATCTTAACAATTGCTGGAAGTGTCTTATTCTATAACAGAATTTCAAGAATATCCAATTTAAATAGCTAACTGGTTATTATGGAAACCATGTCTTTAAGTCTTATAATTATTTTTTTAAAAGTTGATTGCCTTTACAAACTGTGACTTAGGCTTTTAATACGTGTAAACCTGTTGTTTTCTCTGTTCAATGGCTTCTCGTTTTTTTAATATATTGTCATAGTTTGTGACCGTGAAAAATGATGTAAGGGATCATCTTTAAACTATCAATACTTCCCATAAGTTATGGGAACAATTCAAGTCTCTCGGGTCCTAAAATGAGTCTGGAAAGCTTGTGAATATTAGCATCCAAAGTGAACTACTTACTTGTGTTTGAGATTAAAAAAACAGTGTCACAAAAGGAAAAGTGTTGATTAATAGAAAATAGAGCTGTAACCAATCCATATTTTAGTGTATTTGCTTCTCCATTTTCTGCCTTTGGATAGGTTAGAATCTCACACTTTGTTTGTTAGATATTAGCAATGCAATTTACAAGAATGACTGATATATACTAATCTGGACATATACTAATCTGAGTTTGATTTCTGACCACTTAGTCTATGTGCCTTTGTTCAATTAATTTAGTTTCTCTATACCTCGGTTCTATTAACTATAAAATGAGAAACTGACAGCTTGCTTACGAATTTTTTTACTAATATATTAGAGAAAATGAATAGAAAGCACACAAACAAAAGCCTTGTGACACAACAATAACAGACATTCATAATAGGTCCCCAATCACATATCAACAACAGTATTATCAACTGTGGGTACTTACTCTGGACCAGACATCTTTACAAATGTTATCTATTTCAACTGTCAGGTAAAGACTAGCAGATGTCATTGCCTTGTTGATGCAGTTTTGTTATTTAGCCATATTGTTCCAAATTTACAAACAGTATATTCTATTAAGTTAAAATCTTTTTTTTTTTTTTTCGAGTTAGAGTCTCACTCTGTCACCCAGACTGGAGTGCAATGGCCGCTCTCGGCCACCGCAGCCTGACCTGCTGGGTTCCGGCGATCCTTCCGCCTCAGCCTTCCAAGTAGCTGGAACTACAGGTGCGCGCTACCACACCCGGCTTTTTTTTTTTTTTTTGATTTGTTGTAGAGCTGAGTTCTCACCAAGTTGCCCAGGCGGGTCTCGAACCCGCGGGCTCAGGCAATCTATTCACCTCAGCCTCCCAAGGCGCGGGATTATAGGCTGAGCCACCGAGCCCAGCTAGATTAAATTCTTAAATAGACAGAAAAGGTCACCAACATTCTGGAAAGAAAATAAAATGAAACAAAACTTAAGAGGACTATACACATCCTCCTCACCCTGAACAGCAAACTCTCCAGTGTCCATCTCATAAGCAGCTGTCACAGTGTTTTCACCTGCCTGTGTGTCTTACTCTTGCCCTAAAGGGTACACATTGCCTCTGTTATCACTGTGCCGCTCTTTGTTCCTTTCAAATCTCATGCAGCTATCCCTGCCTGATTCATCTCCCAGATGAGAGTCAATGGCAATTGTAGACTCATATATTTGTGTTGGTAGGAAAAGTTTCTGATTGACCATTGACCAAAGATTAGGAAGAGATGTTCTGGGCCTCTCAGCACTTGCGGCTGAAGGCTTTGACTGACTTCTATCCACTCAGTTTGCAATTTCCATTCATCAGCTCCATCTACTTACTGATGACCTGCACGGGCATGTGGCCATGTCAGAGGTGCCACAAGAAATATTTACCCTCTGAGAACAAAAAAAGGAATAGAATCCTTTTCTTTTGAAATGAATGAGCCCCATTCTTGGTTCATCAGTTTTGAACTTGACACAGCAGAGAAACAGAGAACAGTGGCCCCATTTGTTGACTGCAGCCCCATCCCTTGTCCACCCGGAGGCAAGTTCATCAGCCTCTTTGAGAAGTCTTGTGCCCAAATTCCTTCAACCTTGCAAGTTAAATGCCACATTACAGTCATTTTACAAATGAAAAAAAGAAAGCAAAGAGAGGTACAGTAAGTACCCATGATCGCAGTTAATGAGCTCCTAACTCCTGCATGAATCTACCTCTGATTAGGCACTCAATGTATGTTAAATAAATGACAAGATGTGCGAAGTTTGAGGCAAGGAGCTGAATATGCAATGAAGAATAGCCTGAACACTTGGGGTGTAGGGCACACAAGTCTATGTGAGGGAAATAAAGAATAAGTTAACTACGTAGATAGATAGGTAGGTAGATGTATAGATGGATGGGTAAATAGATACATAGATACGTAGGTACATGATAGACAGATGAGATAAAGAGAGAGAGAGAGAGAGAGATAGGCAGATAGAGAGAGAGTGAGAGAGAAAGAGATAGATAGGAACTTAATGAATCACTATAAATGTTTTGATAGAAGTCCCCACAGTACACAGGGAGAGTATAATGGCATTTCTTCAGGGGGTAAGATCCAGTTTACTAAAGGGAAATGTTAGCCAGTAAGAGAAGAGTGAATATGGTCTTAAAGCATTCAGCTTTGAAATATCTAAAGAAAACATTATATAATGCAGTAGAAAATGCTTGAGAAAGAGAAAGTATCTTGACAGCCCCTAAAAACACCCACATGGAGTTTCTTTTGCCTTATATTGCAGTTCCTCAGTTGCTTTTGCTGAATACGGTCCAGCGGCAAGCCAAGCTGTGACCATGGATACATGAACAACTGGTCAAGCTGGAGTCTGTAGCCATTTCTAAACTCTTAAAAGAATAAGCTAAAAAGAATTTCTTGTTATGAGGAATTCTACCTTTGTAAATATTAAATATATGAAGTTCCATCACTTATTTTAAGAAAAGTTATACATTTAGAAGATACAGCCATCATCATAGTTGTCACCAGAAGTGAATTTAAAATATTCATTCACTGTCGTTACAGTCCACATAGTCACTATAATCCATGGTTTAAATCTTGTTGTTTTAAAATGTGTTTTGGTTTGTCTTGATACTCTCAAAGAGCATTGATAAATTGTCAAATTTTATAAGGTGCTTTATAATGAAAAATTCATGTATTTAGTTTGGGAACGTTAAGATGTTAATATGTACCTGGAAAAAAAGAATATCATCATGATAATTATCCAATTTTCTTCCCCTACAAATATTGATTTCTAGCAAAGTGGGGGGAATATGTGGACTTCACTGTCATCACATATTTCTGATTATAAAGTGACTTTTCAGATAGTTTATTTTCAATATTTTTCACTTTCTATTTTTAAAATTAATTCCTAGGCTCAATTTGGATCATTTACTCTAAGAACACTATTCTTACTTGTTACAAAGGATTTAATTTGGTTACTTAGAGAGGAGTCTATTTGTTTACCGATTTATGGCCCTTCTCAATCATTTTTAAAAACCCAGTGCCTGAAACGGTTTCATGCACACTTCAGTTTGCAGAATAGATTGAGTTACTTAGAATATATTGGAGACTGGAGACCTTTCTTTTTCATGTGTTATAATTTATTAGACATACAGATGATGTTTATACTGCCCAACCATGCATACATATATAATACATATATGTGCAAATATATATATGCAAATATGAATGTGTGTATATACATATATGAGCAAATTTATATATGCAACTGTTCACATATATATGCAAATATGAACTTAATTGTCTTGTGTAACTGTTGAGACACACTGAAGTAATCTTTAATAGATAACCTTCAAGATACGTCAGAGAGGCAGATATTTTTCCATATGATTGTTATTGCCTTCTACCATTAGTAATTAATATTATAGCTTCAGAACTTGCTCTTTTGGCTATTATACTCATGAAAATCTTTTATTCTCTAATCAATCAGTCAGAAGAAATTTTTTTTTTTTTTTTGCGTTGGAGTCTCACTCTGTCGCCCAGACTGGAGTGCAGTGGCCGCTCCCAGCCACCGCAGCCTCGACCTGCTGGGCTCCGGCGATCCTTCCGCCTCAGCCTTCCAAGTAGCTGGAACTACAGGCGCACGCTACCATGCCCGGCTGATTTTTTGATTTATTGTAGAGATGAGGTCTCACCTGCCCAGGCAGGTCTCGAACTCGCGGGCTCAGGCAATCCACTCACCTCAGCCTCCCAATGATTTTTTGATTTATTGTAGAGATGAGGTCTTGCTGTCCAGGCGGGTCTTGAATATATACACATTTTTAAGATGTGGGGTACAATTCAGGATTAGGTACATAAATTGTCATCATACATGTGAAGTTTAGGCCTCCCATTGTTCCCTTGGCAGTGACCTGCTACTGCCAATCCCTTTCATGTAGTATTATGATAAATGTTCAGGCTCCACTTATGAGTGATAACATGTGGTACTCAGTTCTTTGTTTCTCTGATAGATCTCTGAGTATGATGGCTCTAAATCAATCCAAGTTGCTGCAAAGTCAATAATTTTGTCCTTTTTTATAGCTGTATAATATTCCATCATGTATACCTACCTACGTACCACATTTTTTTTATCCAGTTCACTTTTGATGGGAAGCATGGTTGGTTCCATGTTTTGGTTATTGTGAATAGTCCTGCAATAAACATGTGTGTGTAGGTATCTTTTTTGTAGGATGATTTTAATTTCTCCAGGCACATTTCCAGAAGGGGGATTGCTGGGTCATATGTGAGGTTGATTTTTAGATCTTTTAGAAATATCCATATGTTTTCCACAGAGGTTGTACTAGTTTACACTCCCATCAACAGTGTAGAAGCATTCCTGGTCAGGCACGGTGACTCAAGCTTGTAATCCCAGCACTTTGGGAGGGACAGGCAAGAGAATTACCTGAGCTCAGAGGTTTGAGACCAACCTGAGCAACATGGCAAGACCTCATCTCTACAATAAGTCAAAAAATTAGCCAGGTGTAGTGGCACATGCCTGTGGTTCCAGCTACTTGGAAGACTGAGGCAGAAGGATCACCGGAGTCCAGCAGGTCAAGGGTGCAGTAGTCATGAGCATGCCACTGCACTCCAGCCTGGGCGACAGAGTGAGACTCCAACTCAAAAAAAAGAAAAAGAAAGAAAGAAAAAGAAACATTCCCTTTTCTCCACATACTCTCCAACATGTGTCATTTTTGAATTATCAATGATGGCCATCCATCCTGACTGGAGTTAGGTAGTATCTCAGTGTGGTTTTGATTTGCATTTCTTTGATGATTAGCGAGGCTGAGAATTTTTTCGTGTAATTGTTGGCTGCTCATGTGTCTTCTTTTGAGAAGTGCCTGTTCATATATTTTGCCCACTTTTTAATAGAACTGTTTATTTATTTTTTCCTTTTAGCACATTTGAGATCCTTGTAGATCCTGGTTGTTAGGCTTTTTCAGATATACAGTAGGCAATTTTCTTTTTAACCATTCTGTGGGCTGTCTCCCCACTCTCTTAATGTTTTATTTGACTTTGCAGAAGCTTTTCCATTTAATGAGGTCCCACTTGTCTATCTTATCTCTTACGGCATGGGCTTTTGTGGTTTTGATCAGGAATTGGTCACCAACTTCTTGTAAGGGTGTCTCCTGCGTTTCTTAATATTCTTATAGTTTGAGGTTTTATGTTTAGGTCTTTGATCCATTTAGAGTTGATTTTTGTGTATCGTGATAGGTAGATGTCCTGTTTCATTCTTCTGCATGTGGTCAGCCAGTTTTCCCAGCACCATTCACTAAATAGGTTCTCCTTTCCCCAATGGTTGTTGGTAGAGGCTTTGTCAAGGCAATCTACAGATTCAGTGCAATACCCATTGCCAACATCATTCTTCTCTGACCTGGAAATGACAATACAGAAATTCATATGGAAACATAAACAACCACGAATAGCCAAAGCAATCCTCAACAAAAGAAGCAAAGTGGGAGGAATCACACTCCCAGACTTTAAACTTTACTGTAAGGCTACAATAACCAAAACAGCCTTAACTATTACAAGAATAGGCATGTAGACCAATGGAACAGGATAGAGAGTCTGGAAGCAAAACAACTTCTCAACCAACTCATGTAAAACATATTTTATGCATCTTATCTTTTCACAAATTCAAACAGAAGTCTTCCTCTTTTGTTATTTTTTCTTCTTTTACAAAGTGGACTTATTTATTTTTTAATTGAATACCTGCACAAGGTTTTAAAAATAGACCAGAATGCTCATTTGATTCATTAAAACCACTATTCAGAGATAATCACACTAAGCTCTTTATTTTCCTTAGTTACACTGGTGGATACCATAGACTACACTTTTTAACAGGCACGTAAGACATAAAAATTGTTAGTCATACGTACTAGTGAATGATTAGGGAGACAACTCTGAGTCATAACTAAACCATGGGACTTAACATTTTTAGTATTTTGTTTCATTTACTTAACAAATATATATTACATGCTATTCTGCTAAGTATAGTTCCAAGAATGGAGGACTTTACTGTTTATACAGTATTGAGGAAAAACATAAAACATATAATTAATACATACTATATGATCTACCTCAGAATATCACTAGAAATAGCCCTAAGTTGTGAATTAATTATTTTGATAGGTTAACAATTTATTTTAAAGCTCAAACTTATGAAATGTATAAAAGAACAGCAAAATCACATATGTACTGTCTTTATTTACTTATACAACAAGTTCCCCTATCACTAGACTAAGTTTTTTAATGCTTGGAAACTATGTTTGCAAAGCTTATGTATGAAACTGATACATATTCATTTCATTACTGGATTGAATTATAAACACAGAATACTAACTTTGAAAACATAAAACTGTCAAATTTCAAGTCTTTATTGTAATTTGAATTTATTTTTAAAAGTGCAACTTTTCCAATAATTCCAGTGTTACTCAGCAATTGGCAGGAAAAAAAAATAGAAACTCAGGTCTGTTTTCACAATACATCCTCTTCATTGAAACTTTTTCTCTACAAAAACTTTTGGTTGAAAATATTTTCAAAATATTATAAATGTAAAATAAAATTGCCATTATAGTTTTGATTTAAAGCAACAAAAATAAATGAAACAAGTTTGACTGCTGGTCAAACAGCATTTTTTAATGTCTTTTGAAACTTATTTTCTTGTGATGAACTTTCTGAAAGATTAGTGCTACCTAATTCTACAAGATTTGGCTTGTTATTTTCTAAAGACTGGGTAGAATTGGGTACATCAGTGTATGGAAGGATAGAGATTTTCTGGGAACTGGATGCTCTCACTGCAGTCATATGACTGCATTCTGACCAAGAGAACGTGAATGAAAGTGATATGAACTAGCGCTTCTCAAACTTTGGCTTACATAAAGACCACCTGAGAAGCTAGTTAAACTCTATATTCCTGGGCTCTATTCACAGTTTCTAAGTCAGTAGTTCTAAAATAAAGCCCATTAGCAGGTGATGCTTATGCTACCTGCCCTTGACTTGCACCTTGATGTACGTAACTACAACTTTGCCCATGTCTAGCAAAAAATAATAATAAATGAATTAAAAATTTTTAAGTAATATCATTATTTTTACATTATGAGCAAATAAAGTAATTATCGCTTATTTATAATTAGATATACATGGTTTCATTCTCTACTACCATCAATTTTTGTTGTAGAATTAACGGACATTTACAAATTCGGTTTTCAATGTGGATATTTCCAAAGTGGAAAATCCTATTCAACCAGGGGATAGTTACACACAAAAAAAAGTGTAGCAGGGAAATGAAGAGTAAGAACTATGAATTTAAGATATGATGTATCATCTCTGTGTTAGTCCTAAGAAATCATAGCCAAAGGCCACACTCAGTGGCTCAGCCTGTAATTCCGGTACTTTGGGAGGCCGAGGCAAGCGGATTGTGTGAGCCTGCGGGTTCGAGACCAGCCGGGGCAAGTTAGCGAGCCCTCGTCTTTACAATAAATCGAAAATCAGCTGGGCATGGTAGCACGCTCCTGTAGTTCCAGCTACTTGGAAGGCTGAGGCGGAAGGATCGCCAGGGTCCAGCAGGTTGATACTGGGGTAGTGGTGAGCCTGCCGCTGCACTCCAACCTGGGGGACAGAGTGAGACTCTAACTCAAAACAAAACAAAACAAAAAAAACACTTGTAAGCATTTTACAGGGCTTACAATATCTCTACTGACCACATGACGATGTTAATTGCTCTCTGATGCAAACCGCAACGGTTAAGCTATTTCTAGTACACTTATTATGAACTTCACAAAATCACAAGGATGCTAACACAACTAAACTACTTTAATGTGGACTCCCTTTTCAGCAGAAAAACAAGATGTCCTACCAGTGTGTCAGGAAAAATGTTTTGGCATAGTACACTTCCAGGACCATAGTTACTCACTTATCTTTCTGTTCACTTTTCAGTTTACTTGTACCCTTCTCACAGCTCAGAGCTTCACTTCTCATCTTCATCTTTTCACCTCAAGAGCACAATGGATACACAGCTTGCCCGACCTATCACTCAGTCTCCACGGTTTCAACTCATTAGTTCAACATCCTTAGAAAAATAAGTGCTGGCCGGTCTCGGTGGCTCAGCCTGTAATCCCAACACTTTGGGAGGCCGAGGCGAAGTAGATTGCCTGAACTCACGGGTTCGAGACTAGCCCCCGGCAACTTGGCGAGTACCTCTCTCTACCATAAAAAAATAAAATAAAATAGCCGAGTGTGGTGGGGCGCGCCTGTAGTTCCCGCTACTTGTAAGGCTGAGGTGGAAAGATTGCTGGAGCCCAGCAAGTCGAAGCTGGAGTGGTGGTGAGTATCCCACTGCACTCCAGCCCGGGCAACAGAGACAACAACTCAAAAAAAAAAAAAAAAGAAAGAAAGAAAGAAAAGAAAAAGAAATAAACAAAAACAAGTGCTCCTGGAGTAAAATTTCATTTCACAATATGCCTGCTATACCTGATTCCCCTATATCTGCTTAACCCGAAACCTTTCAAATTAGGCACATTCAGCTAGCTTCCCCCTTATTAACTCGAGATCAGGGATTAGTCTCCACTGTATGATAATTACTCAAGGTGGACAAAGAGAGTTTGTGTTTGTTTTCTCTTCCCTACCACAGAGCTGAGAACCATATCAAAAAATTGTGTCATCATTTTCTCCTGCATCTGTGGTAGGTATTATCATTCAGTAGATGGCATCCTTGATGTAAGAAGTAGTTGCAATGTGCCTAATAACACAGTCAACATTTTTAGGAAAGATAAGCTCATAATAGAAGCCTCACTATATATATATATAGTAATAATTATGTTGTAAAAATTAAAATGGACCCAGAGCATTCATTCCATTTTTGCAATACATGGAATATCAATAAATGATTTGTATTCCATTTTCTCTCTAAATTCCATGTGACAGACATTGCAGGTACCATTCACCGTGATAGCACAGGGCAGCACAGTACATGGAACCTAGAAGTCACTTGGTAAATATTAGTTAAATCAATACTGGAAAAATTAAGTACAAATCATAAAGTACAATAGACAAAACCCCATTTATTCCTGGTTTGTTTTTCTTTTACTTCACGTGCTTGTTAAGAGGACTGCTTCTGGAATCAGACTGCCTGGATTGTAAGTCATAGCACCACTACTGAGCACATTTTTTTGTGACTCAGTTTCCCCAACTATAAAATAGTATGACAATATTGTCTAACCCAATGAATTTTCTTGAGAATTAGCTGAGAAAATTCACATTAGCCTCTTAGGTTAGTAGTGAATACATAGTAATCAGTTAGTAATTGTTCACTATCATAAGAATTTTCACTTGAAACCGGTAAATAGCTCTGTTTTTTAAATTCAAGATAAATGCACCAATCAAACAGCAATATAAAGGATGAAAATTAGATCAGAGAATATCAAAAAATATACATTCATCACAGAACAAATAAAAATAAAGAGATGCATTACCATATTTAAAATAATGTTTAGAATATTATTTAATATCCACCATTTCATTCTGATTAATAGGGCCTTAATAGGTAAATGAAGTCTCTTGGTTTCTATTCTTGCATTTCAAGATGGGAAAATAAAGATAAGCCATATTTCAAAGTTGCACAATCTCTAATGAAAATGCCTGAAATTTAGCCTTTAGTCCTCTGAACCACAAATTAGATCGGATTAGACAATTTATTCAATTAATACCACTGAGTAGCATTTCTACATAATTCTTACCATATGTATTTCTTTCTGCATTCCTTTTACTTTTTTTTCTCCTTTTCTCTCTCCCTTTAACTTAATCTGCTCTCTGATGCAATTGACTTTTGTCATTTATTTTCATTGGTGGTGATGGTGGTGGTAATAGTAGTGGGTATTGGAACAGCTGCATTTTCTTCTCTTACTATCTCTTTACTTTTATCTTTCCTTACCCTAAGAGATAAAAGTGCCCGGTGATACCCAGGAGCCTTGCCTTGCTGGCAGAATTTGGGATTTAAACTGTGTGACCTCTATAATCATTTTTTTTCTGCAGAAGCCTTCATTAATGACTCATTTAGAAACAAGAAAATGCTTTCAGACATTCTACAGTGACTAGCAGCATTTGCCATTTATCTTTAAGTGGATAATTCCCCTGTCAAAGACCTAGTCTCTCAGATAATTATATATGAGAATTATTATTTATTTTCTTCAACAACGCATTGGAATCATACCAAATAAATCATGTGCCATGGTATTAAATGCTGGTGAAATAAGTTAACATGATGCTTTAAGGGGACATGCCCTGGGAATAAAAAGTACTCATGATTTGACATAGTTATCTCACTTGTTCAGGAGCTCACACTGTGTTTAGTCCTTGGAAATTAGCATTATAATATTACAAAGGATGAATATTCACCCACTCCCACTGAGATGATTTCCTCTTTAAAAGAATGGTCAGTTATCTGGAGAGATTTGGAGGGCTCTCTTGCTACTGATAGTTTATACAGCTGTTGAACAACTTTGGTTTTTCCTGAGCATCCTTCTGGACATGCAAAAGAACTCCCAAACCACTAGGCTGGCTCAAGTAAATATCATGTTCTAGATAGTATTGGTATCAAGGAACAATGTGAGCCAATTATCTTTGCCTCAAAAGATGAGATGGGGAGTTACTTTAGAAAATAAGGTTTAGAAGTAACTTTTTTTTACCATGTAATATGTTTAGATTACAGTAATGGATGCAATAAGTCGCATACAAATTTGATTATAATCACTATAATGTCATAATTATGCGACCCTCATATATAGAAAAAGAAATAAAATGTTCTTTTTGGATAATGAGATTGTGTGTTGCTGGCTTTGTTTTACTCTTTTTTGTTTTGTTTTGTTTTGTTTTGAGTTGAAGTCTCACTCTCGCCCAGACTGGAGTGCAGTGGCACGCTCCCGGCCACCGCAGCCTCGACCTGCTGGGCTCCAGTGATCCTTACGCCTCAGTCTTCCAAGTAGCTGGAACCACAGGCGCGTACTACCATGCTCGGCTAGTTTTTGATTTATTGTAGAGACAAGGTCTCGTCAGGTTGTCTGGGTGGGTCTCAAACCTGCGGGCTCAGGCAATCCACTCATCTCGGCCTCCCAAAGTGTTAGGATTACAGGCTGAGCCACCAAGCCCGGCCTGTTTTATTCTTTTTTACTCGTCTATCTTTCCAAATTTTCTACAATGAGTATTAATTATTTGTATATTTGAAATAATAAAACTAATGTTACTAAAACTTTAAATGTTAAAAAAAATAACACTTTCTTCCTACAAAAAAAGTAATACTTTCTTCCTACAATCTCTTTCATGTCATTCAAGTTTTCTTGCTATTCTCTCTCCTTCACCTGTACTGTTGTTTCAGGTAATAAACCTCAAAGGTTTGTTGTGTTAAAATTGCATAAACTGACATGCTTTATCTTAAAATTGATTGACTATCTACTAATTGCATCCCTAGCCCATAATATAGTGCAAAATATAAAACAGAAACCAGACCATCTGGAAATAAGAGAACTCCAGCTTTCACACTGCTAGCTGGGTCATCTTAGGCAAGTTACTTAACTCCTCTGATTTTTCATTTTCCTCACATATTAAAAAGGAATATTAATAGAATCCACATCACAGACTGTTGTAAGATTAAATGAGTTATTATGTGCAAACATTTAGACAGCATCTCACACATACTGAGTCCTAAATGTTTTTGTACTACTCCAGATTTTGGTGGACGTCTCCACATTGGCTCTATTTCTGTCTAAATAATAACATTTCTTCTTGGTGTTTTCTCTGGTGCCCCTAATAGGTTCCAAGCTAGCAGAGAACTTGCTAATCTTGTTCACTTCTAAGTCTCACCTCTTATCACAATACCTGACACACGGTAGGTACTCTTAATATTTATTGGATGAATAAAACTATAATGAACGGGATCAACATGTGTTTATTGTCTGACTTATTCTGTGTGGCTTTCAAAATCCATACATTAAAGTACAAGTAGAAGCCTCTTCATACCACAGAAAGCACTTCACACTGAGAAGTTCCACTGGCCTGATCCCCTGACTGTGAGTCATAGTCAGTCGGAACATTGCTTGAGAATATTTTACAAGGCATTAAGAGAACAAAGGATTTTAATGACTGACCCAAAATGGTCTGGAATTGCAAATGCTTCCAAAATTCATGGATATGTTGTTTCATCTAGTGCATCTGATGTTTAGGGGCATGTGAGGGACATGTAGCGTTTTTTTTTTCTTTTTTAACTTGTGCAGACAAATTATAATGGAGTATGATAGGAGGTTTGAAGCTCAAATTTGTCAGTTAATCATCTTCAATGTTTTGTTGTAAGTTTTATTTTCATAGCATTAGTATATCGTGGAAAAAAATAGAGTATAATATTTTAAACCTAGGATCGATCTCAGATTGTGAGATCCTTTCAGTTCTGATTTAGTACAATTACAGGATGTAGCAAAGCACCTCAAAATATTTAAGTGATTCTATAAGCCTGAGGCTGGAAATGAATCACTGAACCATTTTCCATCTTGTCAGTTGCTGATACATCATGCTTAAGGAATTCTTACAGTAAAACAAACGCCTATTCAGACAGCTGTAGTAATTCTATTCCCTGATATTAAGTCAAAGCAGTATTTCCTACAAAGAAAACTTAAAAATATTTAATTGCCATTTCTAACGTATATACATGTGCAAAATTCATTATTAATCAGTATGTTCCTATCTCAAAGATGGCACGAAAAAGGGCAGAAACAAATTTAACAAGCCATGCACTCTGGACCAAAGGGCATTAATACAGAACTAAAAAAAATGTTAAGATGATAAAGATATTACCTATCTGGATTTCCTCTAGCATAAAAGGAGTTATAAATCTAAGCACAGTGATTTTGATATATTATTGCCGATTTCCAGATCCTCTGAGGAAAAGTCTTAAGATTTAGTGGTAGACAAGCCCTTATCTATCACCCAGTCCAATATTTCTTCAGCTCTGGCTGTACCTTAGGATTACCTGGGGAGCCTTTGTAAACCTCTGGGCTCAGGTCAAACCCCAAACTAATGAAATCCAAGTCATTAGGAGTGAGAACTCGGGTATCAGTATTTTTTTTTAAGCCCTCCAGGTTTTCCTCCAAGTTAAGAACTATGACTCTGCTTATAGTCTGATTGTGTAGCCAAGAGTGTGGGAGCTATCTTTGGGTATATTGGTGAGAAGTGGGTGGCTAAAGGTAGGACTTACTATTAATATACACTGGCACTTTCTTAAGTGCTTTGCTATGTTAACACATTTAATCCACTCTAGTGAATAGAAACTATTATTATCACCACTATTTTTACAGATAAAAAAAAACAAAGAGAGAAGACATATAACTCAAGATGGTATAAGGGAAATCCAAATCCAGGCATTTGATTACATACTGATATTTATTTAACAACTATGTATTAAGTTCATATAGTATACCAAAACACACCTAATTATCAGTCACTGCCTTAATGTGTGCTGGAATCAAATGTTTAAAAAAAAGTAATGTTAATCTCAAGAGTATTTGAGAAGAATTAATAATACTGACCTAGGTATAAAAATTCTATTTCCAGTGACTTATATTTGGTTTTCAAGAAGTCAGCGAAGTAGATCTCTTAATTTCCTGACATTTAACAAAATTAAAATGAAGCTTATTAGCATATATTTTGGGCTTCTATACATATTTTAATATTTGTTTGATTATGTCAAGATAATTTTACTATAATATATTATATACCTTAGGACTAATGTCAGGAAATTAGCAAATGTGAGTTTGAAATAAACCAATGATTTGATTCAGTGACCATCTACAAATGTAGTTTCAGGCCCATTAAAAAGAGCTGATACCACTTTCAACAATTTTCTTTATTCACTGGCAAATCTACACTGGAGTATTCATCCCTTTAACCTGATTACCATTAAAAAAGAATGTTATTGGCTGAACGTGGTGGCTCAAACTTGTAATCTCAGCACTTTGGGAGGCCAAGGTGAGGGGATTGCCTCACCATGGGTTCAAGACCAGCCTGGACAACTTGGTGAAATCTCATCTCTACAATAAATCAAAAATTAAGCTGGGCGTGGTAGCGTGTGCCTGTAGTTCCAGCCACTTGGAAGGCTGAGACAAAAGGATCACCTGAGCCCAGCAGATCAAGGTTGTGGTGGCCATGGGCATGCCACTGCACTCCAACATACATTGCTGGTGGGGATGTAAGCTGGTACAAACTCTACAGCAAATAGTAGGGAGATTTCTAAAGAACTAAAACAAACAAAAGAAACTACTATTTGATCCAGCAACGGCATTGCTGAGTGTCTACCAGATGAAGTCATTATATCAAAAATATGTTTATTGCAGCACTTTTTAAATATGGGATCAACCTTGGAAGAATCAACATTGCTAAGATGTCCATCTGACCCAAGGCAATCTACAGATTTAACGCAACACCCATTAAGTCACCAGCAGCATTCTTCTCAGACTTGGAACCGACAATACAGGAATTCATATGGAAACATAAACAACTACGAATAGCCAAAACAATCCTCAGCAAAAGAAACAAAGCAGGAGGTATCGCAATTCCAGACTTTAATCTTTATTTTAAGGCTACAATAATCAAAACAGCCTGGTATTGGTACAAGAACAGGCATATAAACCAATGGAACAAGATAGAGATTCTGGAAGCAAAACCTCAATTTTTCAACCAACTCATATTCGACAAAGCCTCCACTAACAACCACTGGAGAGAGGAGAACTTATTCAGTAACTGTTCAAGGAAAAACAGGTTGACCACAGGCAGAAGACTAAAACAAAACCCCTGTGAATCAACATACACAAAAATCAACTCTAAATAAATCAAAGACCTAAATGTAAAACTTCAAACTGTAAGAACCTTAGAAAATGCAGGAGACAGCCTTATGGAAATTGGAACTGTCAACCAATTCCTGATCAAAACCCCAAATGCCCATGCCATGAGATAAGATAGATAAGTGAGACCACATAAAACTGACAACCTTCTGTAGAGTCAAAGAAATCATCAAGAGAATGGGGAGACAATGCACAGAATGGGATAAAATATTTGCCATCTGTATATCTGACAAAAGCCTAACATTCAGGTTCTGCAAGGAACTCAAACTTGTCAAAAAGAAACAAAAAAAAAGCCCTGTTAAAAAGTGGTCAAAAATATGACTAGATATGTCTCAAAAGAAGACATAAAGTAGTCAACAGATACATGAAAAATGCTCAACCTCACAAATCATCAAAGAATTGCAAATGAAAACTACACCAGGATATCACCTAACTCCACTCAGGATGGTCATCACCAATAACTCAAAAAACGACAGATGCCGGAAAGGATGCAGGGAAAAGGGAACACTTCTACACTGTTGTTGGGAGTTTAAACTAGTACAACTGCTGTGGAAAACAGCTTACCGATTCCTAAAAGTTCTTAAAATCGACCTTCCATACAACACAGCAATCCCTACTGGGAATATACCTGGAGGAACTCAAATGATTCTATAAAAAAGATACTTGTACACACGTGGTTATTGCATTATTCACAATAGCAAAAACATGGAACCAACTGTGATGCTCATTAAAAGTGGACTGGATTAAAAAAATGTGATACGTATACATGATGGAATATTATGCAGTCATAAAGACAAATATACGGAGTATGCAGCAACTTGGATGGATTTAGAGTCTGTATTACTCAGTGATCAAGCAGAGAAACAAAGAACTGGGTACCACATATTCTTGCTCATAAGTGAACCCCGAACAGTTATCATAATACTATAAAAAAAGGGACTGGCAGTAGTGGGAAACTACCAAGAGAGTGGGGCACACTTCATCAATAAGGGCACTTGATCTCAAACCAGTCGAAGTGGGGACCAAAGTGAGGTCCAAACTTTACGTGTACCATGACCATTTGTATATCTAATCCTGAATTGTACCCCACATTTTTAAAATAAAATAAAAAAATAAAAAATATGGCATCAATATAAGTGTCTTAATAGATGATTGGATAAAGAAGATGTGAATATATGTATTATGGAATACTATTCAGTCATACAAAGAGTGAAATCATGTCTTTTGCAGCAACCTGTATAGAACTGGAGTCCATTATTTTATGTGAAACAACTCAGAAACAAGAAGACAAATATTGCATGTTTTCACTGATGAGTGGGAGCCAAATAATTTGTACATAGGGACAAGGAGTGTGGAATGACAGAAACTGGAAACTCAGAAGTATGGGAGGACAGAAGGGGGGGTGAGTGATGAGAAATTATTTTACAAATATAATGTGCATTATTTGGATGTTGGATACACTAAAAGTAAAAATGTTACCACTATGCAATATATCCATGTAACAAAATTGCACTTCTACCCCTAAATATATACAAGTAAAAAAAAAAAGAAAAAGAAAATTGCATGTTATTTATACGAAGTCATTTATATTTCAGTGTGAATTAACAATTTGAGAATAATTTCTACGGTTTTAGGAAAGAGGACATGTGGTTCCCGAGCCTTGGAAAGAACTGGAGGAGACCCAATGCCTGAAATTGGAGAAAAAGGAAATACTCAAACTCTGGGAACACCAAGGCAAGTTCAACCATCACACAAGTCTATTTTGGAACCACTTTCAATAAGGACCCAGGGATACCTGAGGAGGGAAACTAAAGAAGCTGCTATTCTTTTATTCTTTGATGATACACATTTCCAAAGGCTAACTTACAATTAAGATTATGAATTTTCAATACCCAAAAGAGGATAAATACATTTTAATTACAAGTAACTCCTTTAGTGCTGAACAAAATTTTAAAACAAGTAAACTGAAATCCTTAAAGATCAAAGAGAAGAAAAAAAGAGAAGAATTCACATCATTCTTGCCATTGTTACCACCATCATCAATTCAGCTCAGTAAGTAACCACAGAGATTAGGTGTTTCATGAGATTTAGTCACATAAGGCAAAACTGCAAAAAAGAACTATATTAAGAATGCTTTCTGGCATAAATGATATGTCACTGAACACACTAAAAAGATAACTGTATTATGAAATATATAAAGCATTAACCATGTATGAAAATAATGAGGCTTAAAAAAGTAGAGGATAAACAGAAAACCATGATTATCTCCAAGTGATCGATATATTGAAATACTTTGAGGATGCATTATACATAATATAAAGGTAATTTCAAATAAAGTTCTGCTGAAGGAAGATGTTATTGACTCTAACTTCACTGATCTAGAAAGTGATGCATCATCCTCTTGCATCATCCTCTTGCTGTCACTCTCATTTATGAAGTTCATATTCATTTATCCCAAAAGAGATGGAAATTAGAGAGAGAAGTAACAATTATAATTCTCACAGATTAAAGAACATAAGTTTCTAGCAATAAATATGCAAAGAAAAAAGTCAACTCTTGAAATTCAATAGCTCATTCTTAAAACAGTAAATGTAATCTTTCTACTTATTATTATTTTTTTTTTTTCTGATTTGGAGTCTCACTCCATGGCTTAGGCTGGAGTGCAGTGCTACACTCACAGTCACCCCAACATCAATCTGTTGGGCTCCACAGATACTTCCACCTGTATTGTAGAGACGAAATCTTGCCAAGTTGTCCTGGCTGGTCTCAAACCTGTGAGCTCAGGCAGTCCACTCACCTTGGCCTCCCAAAGTGCTGGGATTACAGACTGAACCTCCAAGTCCAGTCTTTTTACTTATTAAGGAAACATTTTAGCAAACAAATTTGAGAAATGCTAGAAAAATAAGCACATAAGTTAGTGCTGTAAAACAACTCTCCTAAAAAATTATTGTGAAAAAACTATAATAAAGTTGTTGTTTCTCATCATTTCTATCTTTTCTGAATCCATATATTGCTTGACTGGGCAGAGGTATCTCTGGGTCTCTCATAAAGTTGCAGTCAGATTGTAGAAAAGGTGTAAGGGGAGGGAGAAGTTGGCCAACAACCTCTTTTCATATAGTCTCGTAGCTTTTTTTAATGTAATCTCTTCACATTGGGACGAGTTGGGCTTCCTCACAGCATGGTGGCATCAGGACAGTGGTATTACTCACATTGCAGCTCAGGACTCCAGAGAGAGTGTTTCAGTGAGCAAGGTGGAACTGAGTCTCCTTTTATAACCCAGCCTTGTAAGTCATCCAACATCACTTTTACCAAGCTTTATTAATTAACACAGTTCCAGAAGCTTTCTCCATTTCAAGAGCATGAGAGATTAATCCTACCTTTCAATGAAAGGAGTATGAAAGATATATTTTTAAGAAGAATATGTGAGATGGGAGATACTCCTGTGACCTTTGAAAAGTACAATCTGTTGCAAGCTAATTTTGCTAGACTTTATCAATAATGAAGATAATAATTTGACAATAAGAACAACAAATTATCTCATTTAATTCTATCATTACTCTTCCATTTTATAGTTGCAAAAATTGAGCTTAGGAGAGTCTACTTAACATCCTAAGATCACACTGAAAATAACATATCCAGAAAACAAAAATCTATTCCAAACTTCAATTGCTTTCCATTACAGTAATCACCCTCTTTAAATTAGTTCATCTCTAAATTCTTATTTACTATAAAGGTCCCATTCTCAGTAGCACTTTTAAGTGGAAGTTCAGCATTAGATTCACCAAAAATAGTGAAAAAATACTCAGGTTAGCCCCACCAAGGGTTTACCACATCTGCAAAGATAGCACTTCTGACTTGTCCATCAGTACTGCTCCACAAAATATTATTCAGCCTTACTCATATCATTCTATGGCCTGTCAGTCATTGCAATTTTATTTTTACTGTATTTAGCCTAAATGTCAGTTTTCTCATTTTTAACAGATAACAGGGTCTGCAACTTAAAGAAAAAATTACTGTCAGGTGTGAATTTCTTCAAATTCTCCCCATTCCACATCAAGTTTATCTTGAAACATTCTTATCTCTTTCCACTGTGTTCCCGTTTGTGTCTAAAGTTAATTCTTTCTTCCCGCACTTTGGATTTCCTCCCTTCCTGTCTACCCTGAGAACTTTCCCTCTTGATTATGAGCACTTATTTTTACCTAGAGCCTCTCTTCTCTAGTCTCTTTCCTTTTCTTTTAAAAACAAATTTATATTCCTTATCAAAAAAAAATTATTTCCTAGTTTGTTCCCTTCTCATTTAAACTGTCTCCCTTCCTTGTTTCCTGTCAAGTCTAAACTGCTTATCAGAATGGCTTATACTGGATACATTAACTTTGTTATCATTTTACTCACCACATGACTCATATTGGTCTGGTTTCAGCTTCCCACTTCCTTCAAGTTGTTCTTTCATATGACCCAGCTCTTTAGTACAACTCTGTGACTAGGATCATGCTAGCTACATTCCCACCCTTTAATTCTTCTCATAGCATTCTTCCAAGGGTCAGTATTGCCATGAATAAAAATTTTGCTTGATGAAATTTACCAGCTCCTCTTTAAAAATATTCAGTCACATGACTCCAGTAAAATACTACTATCTGGGAGAGTCAGGACAGAAATATTTCACTTCTCTCTCAAGCCCGTATGGCTTTCAGAATACAACTTTACTTATAATTAATCTCCAGTTGTTTCTCATCGTTAAGTGCTTATGCTTATCTCTTAAAGTCAAACATGTCAAGTTCAGCGAAAGATCTAGGAACAGTAGGAAAGACTGTGACAGCTTATGTTATCATGAACATCTTCACAGACAGAATTGGCAACTATCTTTATCTGCCCAGGCTGCCATACAAAATATCATACTGAGTGGCTTAACCAACAAATTTATTTCTCACAGTTCCAGAGGCCAAAAGTTAGAGATTGAAGTTCCAGTTTAGTTCGGTTCTGATGAGGCCTCTCCTCCTGACTTGCAGATGGCTGCCTTTCTGCTGTAGTATGATATGGCCTTTCCTCAGAACAGTTAGCATGTGGAACAAGAGAGAGAGACAGAGAGAGAGAGAGAGAATCATTTTCCCTTCTTGTAAGGTCACTAGTCCCACCATGAGGACCTCATCCTTAATGATCTTATTTAGTCTTAATTACTTCCTAAAGACCCCAATCTCTAAATATCATCATCAAGGAGATTAAGGCTTCAACATATGAATTTTTGGAGGACGCAAACATTCAGTTCATATCAGCTACTCTATAGGTGTCGCAGTTACCAACATAACAACTTTGAGGATTCTACTTTAATTCAGAATTGTGAGCTTCCTTGTGAGTTCTGAATGTGACAAGAAACAACTGATGGTTTCCTGTTTCCAAGTTAGTTGAACCTATAATAGCCCTTTTCATTCTCAGTGATACATAAATATTTGAAATCACCAAAGTCATGGGTCATGATGAATCTATGTTAGCTCTAGGTGTTTTTGTAGATGCCATATTAGGACTTCATACAAGAATAGCAGCTGACGAAGTAGGTGACTAGGTAAAAATAGTGTGTTAAGTACACACTCACACATACCTGATTTCATTGCTGAAACTCCACTAAAACTACCATTAAAAGATTTTTTTAAAGACATACACTAAAATATGTGGACAAGAGAAGAAAAAATTGACAAATATTTTTTGGAAGCTGGAAGCAAGGAGAAAGTAACTGGATTTTCTTATAAGCTTGTCCAGATTTAGGGCAGAGGGGAAGAGGGATGACGGGATTTGAACACTATCTACAAACATCAAAACTGGAATTAGACTCTATTAAAATCTAGTTCACTAAATTGTAAACGGCAAGAAAGAATTATACTTAGGAGAGAAAAATCTTATTTTTGGAGACTGTAAATGCTAAGTTGATGAAGAATTTATATAAGGATATTGTCTTCTTGAGATTCTATAACTATATTCTTGCATAATAAATGAGGCAACTCAGAAACATTCATTTATCTCAACTCTTAGATTAAACAAAGATGCTTTCAACTGCAGAATATTGAATGACTATAATTTGCTTTGTACAGCAGCTAATACATTAGTGTTAAATTATAACTAAATCAGATGAATATTTTTAGTTCCAAATCAATATTTTAGTTCCAAATCAAATAAATTCACAATAAATGTGAGCAAAAATGTAAACTACATTTCAGTCATGTCAAACAAATCTGGATAGTCTAGGAAACATACTTTATAACTTGCTATGAAGAAGTCTTTATGTTTGATAGTTTTCAGCTGTTGGTCATAAGAGAATGTGGTGCTTTTGACACCAATTTGATAATAACATTTTGAATTACTGCCCATTTTTGCATAATATTCCAGTCACACCTGAAAATATATCTTTGTCTCATAATTATAAGACAGTTGACTAAAAGTTCATCTTAGTGTTAAAACTGAGTCGAGGGAATAAATATACACCTTTTCTACTGCTCCTGTAGGGACATATTTATTTTTGTCTTTCAAAAAAAGTCTTAAGTTTGAATGTCATAGCTAATTAAATCAATATCAATCAATGACTATCTGAAATCCTAGAATCGAAGGAGATGAGTATGGATAAGCTCATGGCAGAAGGTGGAAGAACATGTGCATTATTAAAGGAAACTTGCCAGGCTCGGTGGCTCAGCCTGTATTCCTGTGCCTTTGGGAGGCTGAGGTGAGTGGATTGCCTGAGCCTGTGGGTTCGAGACCCTCCTGGGCAGGTGAAACCTCATCTCTACAATAAATCAAAAAAATTAGCTGGGCATGGTTGTGTGCACCTGTAGTTCCAGCTACTTGGAAGGCTGAGGCGGAAAGATCGCCAGAGCCCAGCAGGTTGAGGCTACAGTGACCGGGAGTGCCCACTGTACTCCAGTCTGGGCGACAGTGAGACTCCAACTCAAAAAAAAAAAAAAAAAAAAGGAAACTTGTTTCTGGATTAACACTTTCTCCCAGGTAGAAGAAAGCCTACAGTTCATTAAAAATAATATCAAAATCATTGCTACTTTAAGAGAACAGGTGGACTCTAAACTTAGTTAGCTACAATCTTTTCTATCCTCTCTAGAGATCTCTAATATATGGACATGGATTTTTCTCTTGATAGCTCCTTTTTTTGTATTGCTCATATTTGGTCCATGCATAATGAACCTTCTTGTAAAATTTGTTTCTTCTCACCTAGAGTCCATCAAACTTCAAAGGATGATGCAGACCAAACTCCACATAAAAGAACCTTTCTTCTGAGGCCCATTACACTGTCCTTTGGAGGACCCCTAACTGCCACATAAATAATGCCCCCTCACAGCTTGAAGAAGCCAGAGTGATCATTACTCCTCCTCCCTAATGGCAGTTAAGGATGCCACTTCAGAGGGGGGAATGAGAGAGGAGGTAGTCAGAGACTGGCTAGGCAGATAGAAAGTGAGGGTCTCAAAGAGAAGTGAAACCTGTGAGAACACCCTTGCACCACCCTGTTATGTAACTAGCAATTGAAAATGTGGTTAATGTGGTTAAGAACATCCCCTTAAGCCGGGATGTTTTGTTCAAAGCGATTTTTGCCATTTGGGCACAGGCACAGTACCTCAACTAAATGTGTACTAACTTGACATAAGTTTATTATAATATCATTAACATGACATTTGCAGTGTGGTTTTACCCCTGCAAGTAGACTTTTCTGTGGTACTTATGGGTAAGAATCAAGGTGGAGTAACTTTAGACAAGGGCACACATGTGCAATAAAGCCTGGGACCTGGAAACAACTAGGAAGTTGAGAGGTGGGTAAAATGCAAATGAGAAGAATGCCCTCAGAAAAGAGAAAGAAAAACACAGAGGACACCCCCACTATTGGTAACCCATTTCAGGGATCTTCTCTTTTCTTGAGAGCTTTCTGATGCTTAATAAACTCCTTCTTCACTCATTCTTAGGTGTCTGCACTCCTCAGTTTTCTTGGTAGTGAAACAAGAACTCGAGGATCTAAGCTAATCTAAGTCAGTGCAGTTGAAAATTCTGCAACATACTACAAAAACATGTACCCATATCCAGCTAATGAGATAGTCTTCTATATTTTGTAATATTCCCAAAAGAAGGATTAGATCAGGCATATGTGTGCTGTATCTGCAAAATTTGGAGGAAAATATGGTGCATTCTCCACCTCACCAATCTGTGTGTTAGATAAAAAATAATAACTAAAAAAAAAAAACTTATGAAGAGAGGTCTGACTCTGCAGACCTATCACATTTGCACTGTTATTACACACATGGTTCTCAGGCATATGGCATATCAATCATTCAGAAATGCTATGTAGCCATAAAGAAAGATAAAATCATTGTTTTGCAGCAACATAGATATAGCTGGAAACCATCACACTAAGAGAACTATCACAGAAACAAAGAACTTCATGCCATATGTTCTCATTCATAAGTGGGTCCTGATCACTGGTCACATGAGCAAGGGTGGGATTGGCAGAGTTGGACATTTCTTGGGGGAAAGAGGGAGGACAGGGTGCACATGGCAACACAATGGGTACCTGGGCCACTATTAGGGGGAGAGAGTGCCAGCTAAAAGTCCAAACTTCACCTGCATACAACCTACTTATGTAATAACCTTCACTTTACCCCACAACTCTGAAAAACATAAATTAACCATTTAAAGTAATACCTTCTTGGGGCTGTCTCCTATCCTGTCCTGAAGTAATAATCATTCAGTCCAGTCACATGTGGCTAATAATGCCATATTACAGAACACCTACACACTGACATTACAAATTCAGATGGCAAGAGGGCCAGTCCTAACAAATCTATGGATTAGCATTATTTGTAAGACAAGAACAGAAACTCTCGACATTTTAACACCTTGGTTAGACAATTTTATAATAATGTAGATCTCCAATTAATTTTCAACTTAGTAAATGGTACATTTGAAGAGTCAATTCTTCTCTGTATATATCTCATTGAAACAAATATACCTGGTACTATGTTGTGATTCCTGTTGACTTAACTGTTTCTTATTAAGGGTGCCAGGTATTATGCTCTTTTTTTTAATTCTCCATTTTTTTTTTTTTTACCAATATGGCTACTAAGACGTTTATAGCAGAATGCTGAGTATTTTTTTCTTTCCAAATTCATGCACAATGAAGAAGTTTTAGACTGAGATTTGAAAGTAACCACTGGGAAAGAAGGGAAGAGATAAGAGACCAAATGTGTGAATCTGAGTCTGTTTATTACCAAATTGAAGGCAAAAAAGAAATTACTGGATTGTCTGATAATTCTGCCAAAATGGTTGAGGATGAAATAAAATTAGAAGGAAATAACCTCCCAATAAAAATACACAAAATTGTAAAAGACAGAATAGTCTCTCATGCCCAGTCCAGTTTCAAAGTTAAACAAATCCAGAGGATCTACAAACGTAAGAATAGCGGATTGAACAAACAGCAGTGAAAGCTATTCCCCATCACTGAGCAATGGAATTAAAGGTTTAGGGGGGGAATTATCACAAGTGAAGAAAAACCAGAGGAAGTAAACAGGCACCATCCAGACTCCTGGAACAATAGCACCTGAGAATACAGTCTTAAGAACTCAAACAATCAAGAGCCCCCAGAATGACTGGTCTCACACCACAAGCCCTGATATCAAGATATCAAGATAGAGAGAATAAATAAAAATGAAGAGAGACAAGAGGAAAGAATGATGGAGTTTATAACTAAGATAATGGCAATAAAGAATACAGTAAATGAAATAAATGACAAACTGACAAACATGGAAAGCAGGATCAACCAAGCAGAAGAAAGGATCTCAGAGTTTGACAACTAAAATATGGAACTAACCCAAACTGTTAAAAACATAGAAAAGAAGCTTAAAAAGATGGTACAAAGTCTCCAAGAGATGTGTGATTATATCAAGAGGCTGAACCTGTGACTAATTGGCATTCCTGAGGCAGATAGAGAAACAGAGACCATGCTGGAACAAACATTCCATGAAATTATCCAAGAAAACTTCCCTCATCCCCTCAGAGACGTGACCATTCAAGCACAAGTAATTCAGAGAACTCTTGCAAGGCATCAGATGAGAAGACCATCTCCTAGATATATAGTACTTCGATTACACAAAGTAGGTATAAAAAAAAAAACCTAAATGCAGCCAGAGAGAACAATCAGACTATTTACCAGGGAAGACCAATTAGAATAACAGCAGAAACACTACAAGCTAGAAGAGACTGGAGTCTAATATTCAAAGTGACAAAAGATAAACAATTGCAGTCAAGAATTTCTTACCCTGCTAAGCTAAGATACATCAGCAATGGAGAATTTAAATCCCTCCCATCCCAGGCATTCAGTCCCGAAGAGTTGATCCCACCTCCAGACCAGCTCTGTAAGAGATGCTTAAGAAAGTATTTAGCATAGAAGAAAGGAAAGAAAGAATGACCTCATTCTTCCCAAGAATGCAGGAAAAAGATTGAAAACACACACATATATCAACTCAAAAGTCAAAAGAAAACTAACAAACAAGTAAAGAAACAAACAAAAAACCCAACAAACTCCATAAGAATCTCATGACAGTGATCAACTCTCACATCTCAATAATTAGCCTGAATATGAATGGGCTAAATGCATCACTGAAAAGACATAGAATCATAAACTGGATTAAAAAATATAACACAACAATATGCTGTCCCCAGGAGATTCATCTCGCCAGAATGGATATTCAGAGACTCAAAGTTAGAGGATGGGAAACAAATTTTTAGGTGAACAGAACACAAAATAAAGCAGAAGTTACTATCTTAATATCAGACAAAATAACCTTTAAACTATCAAAATGTGTAAAAGATACAATGTTCACTACATAATGATAAAAAGTTCAATCCATCAACAAGAAATATCCATCCTAAACATATATGCACCCAGCATAGGAGCACCAACTTTTATAAAGCAGCTTCTAGGTAAGCTAGAAAAATATCTTGACTATAACACTATCATAGCTGGGGACCTGAATATGCCACTAACAACCCTAGATAGGTCATCAAGACAAAAATATCAGCAAGGAGATCCAGAGCTTCAATTTGACACTGAACCAATTGAATTTAATAGGCACCTATAGAACAATCCACCCAACAACCACAAAATATACATTCTACTCATTACCACATGGAATGTATTCCAAGATAGACCACATCCTTGTCCATAAATCAAGCTTAAACAAATTTCATAAGATCAAAACACTGCACCTTCTCAGACCACAGTGGATTAAAAATAAATATGAACACCAACAAAGCTCCCCCAAAACTCACAAAGACATGGACACTATACAGCATGATGCTGAATAATTCCTGGGTCAATACAGAAATCAAAGTAGAAATTAAAATATTTCTGGAAACAAATGAAAATAAAGACACATCTTACCAGAACCTCTGGGATACCATGAAATCAGTACTGAGAGGCAAATTTAGTTCTTTACAAACACACATCAAGAAAATAGAAAGATTGCAAGTTAACAGCCTAACAAATCACCTGAGGGAGCTGGAAAGACAAGACCACCAAAACCCTAACTTAAGCAGAAGAATCCAGATCACCAAAGTAAACGCCCCAAAACAGGACATAGCAGACAAAAATAAAATTGAGAAAAATCAGCAAAACAAAAAGCTGGTTCTTTGAAAGAATAAACAAGACTGAAGGACCCCTAGCCAGATTGACCAAGTGAAAAAAGAGAAAAGCCCAAATAAACATAATCAGAAATGTAAAAGATCAAATCACCACAGACCGTGAAGAAATACAAAAAGCTATCAGAGATTACCATGCACACCTGTATGGAAACAAACTCGAAACCTAAGTGAAATGGAGGACTTTCTGAGATCACACAACCTCCAAAGACTGAAACAAGAAGAAATAAAAAACCAGGAAAAAACCAATAAAAACCCAGGAAATCAGTCCATCATAAGAAAACTACCCACAAAAAGAAGTCCTGGACCAGATGACTTTCCAGCAGAGTTCTACAAAACATACAACGAGGGGCTGATACAATCCTATTGAAAATATTCCAAGCAATCAAAAAAACCAGAACTCTCCCCAAATCATTTTATGAAGTTAACATCACACTGATATTCAAACTGGGTAAAGATCCAACAAAGAAAGAGAGCTACAAGCCAATATCCCTGATGAATATAGATGCTAAAATCCTCAACAAGATTCTAGCAAATTAGATCCAACAATGCATCTCAAAAATCATCCACCATTGCTGGAGTCCAACTCCAGGAGAGAGTCAGGGCTTGAGAAGGGGGAATCGGGAAGCAGCGAAAAAGAAAAGAAGAAAACGACAGGAATCCTCTTCCTGGGGAGAGCTCAAGACTCTGCCAATTTTCATTCAATTCTTACAAGCGATTATAGTTTTTTTACTGACCTCCCTACCCACAAAATGTATCCCATGTTACACATTAAATGTTTACATCATGTTTTTTCTTTTGTTTATGGGGAAGTTGACCTTTACAAATTTCATTTTGATCCTTCCTGCTACCAGTGGTGTAACAAAATACCAGCTGCCAAGAATTTATCAGCCACATCCTGTGACCTCTAGGCCAACTGAATCTCTTCCCTTCACTATTCTACTTCTTTTCCTTTAATAATCTATTTTCTTAATTCTACCCTTATATATACTTTTAGCAGCAATATATTGACTTGTTTTTCTTTTATACAACCACCCTTATCTTACCCACTATGAATTCTTAATACTCTATTTTTTTTAATTTTTTTTAATTTAACTTTCTTAATTCTAATTGGCTTATCTATATTACTTGCTATTTTCTTATCACCTATTTTACATTTTATATTTCTAAACAAAACATGTCTAAATCTACACTTATATATGAAATTAATCTTACTTCTAATCCTAAATGTATTTAATTTTAAATCTACATTAAGTGTGTATAATTTTAAGTTTACCTTAAAACTTAATTATTTCCTATTCCTTCTATTACTTATATTTAACTAATACCTACATCTATAATAAACATTTATTTTTTAATTATAACTGTTATTTATTTAATTCTAATCCTTACTTTAATTTTAACCCTCTTTCTAATTAAACTATAATATTTCTTAAATCAAAAGGCATGTCTGCGACTTGTTTTTCCCGAAAACGCCTGTTTTTGGAGATACTCCGTCTCAGTTTCTCACTTCCTCATCAATCACAACTGTCAATGTTGTTACTTATAAAGGGCATGAGGAAGTACTTTTTCCTTTTTAGCTACAGGTTTCAAAATTTGCAATCCCTTGTCCCTTCAGGGGGGAGATTTTTGCTGTTGAGCCTTTTTTACATTTCCATACATAGGTTTACTACTAATTCCACATCTTTGCATATTCTAGCTAATTGTTTTATTCATCAAGGGAAGTGTTTTTCAAGCCTAAGCACGCATTCCTTTAAGGCCAAAAGGAGTCCTTCAATAGGATTCATGGGGCTCTGCCTCCAGCATGGCCACTTCCCACTGGGGCTCTGCTCCCAGTCAGTATTTTTCCCATTTTTGGGTAACCTCCATTTTGCCTCATTAGGGGTTGCGGCTTCCAGCACACCATGACCAAGTAGGTTCATCCCTGGGATGCAGGATTGGCTCAACATCTGCAAGACCATAAATGTAATTAAATGCATCAACAGATGTAAAAACAGGAATCACATGATTATATCATTAGATACAGAAAACTTTCAATAAAATCTAGAATCCCTTCTTGATAAAAAAAAAAAAACCTTGAAAACTTAGGCATAGAGGGAACATACCTCAAAATAGCCATCTACAATAAACCCACAGCCAACAAATTGATAAAGAGACAGAAATTGCAAGCATTTCCCCTCTAAACCAGAATAAGACAAGGCTGACCTCTTTCAGCCCTCCTGTTCAACATAGAGTTTGCAGTCCTAGCTGTAGAAATCAAACAAGAGAAGGAAATCCGAGATATCCAAATAGGAAAAGAGGAAGTCAAATTATCCCTCTTTGCTGATGATATAATTCTATACATTGAAAATTCAAAGACTCTATCAGAAATCTCTTTGCACTGATAAAGAACTTAGGCAAAATCTCAGGTTACAAAATCAACATGCAAAAGACAGTCACATTCTTATACACAAACAAGCAGAGAACCAAAGAAAAAGCACAATTTCATTCACAATAGCAACAAAAAAGAAATACCTCAGCATCTTCCTAACCAGAGAAGTGAAAGTCCTTTAAAACAAAAACTGCAAAACACTGCTCAAAGAAAACAAATGGAAAAATATTCCATGCTCATGGATTGAAAGAATCAACATTGTTAAGATGTCCATCAACCCAGCCCCAAACAGTCTACATATTTAATGCAATACCCACAAAATTGCCAACAGCATTCTTCTCAGACCTGGAAATGACAATACAGAAATTCATACAGAAACACAGACAACCACAAATAGCCAAAACAATCCTTAGCAAAATAAACAAAGCAGGAGGTATCACACATCCAGACTTTAAACTTTACTATAAGGCTACAATAATCACAACAGCTTGGTATTGGTACAAGAACAGGCATATAGATCAAAGGAAACAAGATAGAGATTCTGGAAGCAAAACCTCAATTTCTCAACCAACTTTTATCTCCAACAAAGCCTCCACTAGCAACCACCGGGGAGAAGAGAACTTAAATAAATACTTTTAAAAAACTTAAATAAAGAACCCTTATGGAAATTAGAACTGGTAACCAATTCCTGATCAACCCCAAGTGCCCATACCATAAGAAATAAGACAAACAAGTGGGATCTCATCAAACTGAAAAGCTTCTGCAAACCAAAGGAAACCATCAAGAGAGCAGGAAGACAGCCCACAGACTGGAAAAAAATATTTGCAAGCTGTATATCTGACAAAGGCCTAACATCCAGGATCTACAAGGAACTCAAATGCGCTGAAAAGAAAAAAACAAATAGTCCTATTAAAAAACGGGCAAGAGATATGAATAGACACTTCTCAGAAGAAGATATATGAGCAGTCAACAGATACATTAAAAAAAAATGCTCAGCCTCACTATGCATCAAAGAAATGCAAATTAAAGGCACACTGAGATACTACCTTACTCCAGCCAGGATGGCCATCATCAATAACTCAAAAATCAACAGATGCTGGAGAAGATTGGGGACAAAGGGAACACTTCTACACTGCTGGTGGGAGAATATACTGGAAGAACTCAAATCACTCTATAAAAAAGATACCTGCACATGCATGTTTATTGTAGCAATATTCACAATAGCAAAAACATGGAACCAGCCATGCAGCCCATCAAAAGTGGACTGGATTTTTAAAATGTGGTACACATACATATACAGTCACAAAGAAGGATAAAATTATGAACTTTGTAGCTACTTGGGTGGATTTAGAGTCTATGTTACTCAGTGATCTAGCATAGAAATAAAGAACTAAGTACTACATGTTCTCACTCATAAGTGGACCCTGAATAATTATCAAATACTATAAGAAAGGGATTGGCAGTAGTGGGAAACTGCCAGGAGGAAGAGGGGGCACACTTCATCAATAAGCATACCTGATCTCAAACCAGGTGAAGTGGGGAACAAAGGGAGGCCCAGACTTTACCTGTACAATGACCTATTATATATCTAAACCTGAACTGTACCCCACATCTTTAAAATAAAATCTTAAAAAAAGAAAATAAAAGCACAACATTTTTAAACACGTGTACTCAACAAACTGTGGACAATACTTAAAATGTACAGAGAAAATTAAGTCATCTAGAAATACCTACTGTTGACATTTTGAAATTTTACTTCTAATATTTTTTGATGCAACTTGTTCCTTAAAATATTACTGTGGGCAATCCCTTCGGGTCCCCTCCCACTGTGGGAGCTTTTCTGTCCTCTCAATAAATCCTGCTTTCTAATATATATATATATATAAATATATATATATATATTGCTGTATGTTTTGTGTCTATATATAATATGCAAGCAGAAGTAAGCAGCTATATTTTACTTCATGTAATGTTATAGTATGTGCATTTTTCAATGCTGTTAAATTTCCTTTAAAACACTAATTTCATGTGACTATATAATCTTCCACTTCATCAATATGCTACAATTTATTTTTATTGGACATTTATTTTGAATTCAAGAGAAAGTTGGCTCTCTTTGTCATAAATAATATTTCAATGAGCATTCTTGCATATAAAGATGTTTACTCATCTCTAGTATATCCTTTGAAGTTAAGAAACAGTTTGCTTGTTCAAAATATTTTGCCATTATGTACAAATTTAAATTTATTCACAAATGATTGCTCCAATTTATAATCCCATTAGCAGTCTATCACATTGCCCTTCACATCACAACCTTGCCATCTTTGAATATTGCCTTTGCCTTTTAAATAAAGAACTTCAGCAATGTTATGCAGGCACACAATGTACCATTTCATGGATATGCTCAATTTTTTATATGATTATAGACCAGATGTATTTCCTTTTTGTGAATTTTGTCTCTGTTTTCCATATTTTTTTATCTCTAGTTTCTCTGGAATTTTTAATCATTACCATTTATTTATCAGCACATGGTTTTTACAAACTATGCACTTTTAAATTGCATGTGTTTATTTTTTAATCAGATGATTTTGCTTCAAATAAGCAATAGTAATCCTCTCAGATCTCTAAATATTTTGAATTCTCCAATATTTCTAAGTAAGCACAAGATTAGGCATAGAAAAGAAAATATATTTTTTAATGACTTGCTTTCTTCTGTCACAAATAACTTTAAGCATTTTTTTGTATTTGCATTTTCACTTATGTATAATATGTAAATTTTATATGAGATCAGTAGCAATCACTTTTCTCTGACATCCTTTTTACTTTTTGAGCCCTCTTTATGCATAATAGATGTGCCCATTTATACAAAAACAATGAAATTTGATGAACTAGGGAAAAGCTTTCTTTTGAGAGAAGAGTGTCAAACCTGTTTTAAATGTATGGAATTTGACTCTAAATAAACAGAAGTCATATTTTATATGAATGGGTCTTTATGGTAGTAACTTTCATCAACTTGAACTATTATGTTCATTTTAACATTTTAAAAGAATAACAAAAGAATTGCTATGTTTTGCAAGGGCTTTCATTAGAAAGAGGGAGGATGTTCATGAAGCAAAAATTGATGTTGAAATTACAAATGTTACATTGTGTGGGGAATTCCATCTCCAGAATCTGCCCTCTTAACAACAGGGCAATTTTTGAACTTTGACTTTTAACAAAATGTGGTTAAAACACTATCTGTAAATATTTTAGTAAATCTATGCATAGTTTTGCAATTATGTCAAGAAATTGGAGAGCAACAGGCTAAAACTTTAAAAAATAACTTATCAAGATCAATTCAATTTTGTTAAATGGTGTGAAGTACTTAGTATATAGTACAGTATTTTTGAAAATTCACTGACCAATCAAAGGTAGATTACTTGGATAAATACATAAGTAAGAATAATAAAAACACAAGCAATGTATTTTTAAAAGTAAATCTGATATATACATGCAAATATTATCCCTGATAATAGATACAAGGGTCTATGACCTATTCATTTCAAAATAATATATTAAATCATAAAAAGGTTTCATAATTTCAAAAAAATTAGAAATAATACAGAAAGCTTTCTACAATCATAAACTAATAAAACCAGAAATTAATACAAAATAAGAGATTAAAAATCTTTCTTCTTGAACAAAATTTTATTTACTTAAATCTTAAAAACTAAAAATTTATCATAAAAAAACTTTTAAATTAGTAATAGAAATATCAGGTTGTGTAAAATATTTTAAAGAGGTTTATTCTGAGCCATTATGAGTGACCATGGCCCAGGGAACACAATCTCAAGAGGTTCTGAGCAGAGCAGCAGGTTACAGTTTGGCCCTGTGCATTTCAAGGAGACAGGAATTGTAGGTAATATCAGAAGTCAATACATGGAAGGTATATATTGGTTCAATCTGAAAAAGGGGACCTATCAAAGTGGCAGCTTACATAGGTGGGTTTTTAAGATCCATTATTTGGCAATTGATTGAAAGCTTTGTCTAAACACTTGAAGTCCGAACAAAGGAATGCTTAAGTTAAGACAATGGGGTCTGCTATCTGTCATGTGATGCTATGTAAGAATCAGATTGGAAAGTAAGCCACATTAAACTGGATTAATTAATTTTTAAAAAACCCACTTTTTGAGATTTTATAGTTTATAGGGCATGACTTAACCCTTGCCTTGCATGTTCTTAGGTCTTATTTGTAATTTGTTATCTTATTTCCACAAAGAGTTCTTCCTGTCAGAATTATCTATCTCTGTTTTAATTAATGCTGGTCAGTTGTGCCTAAACTTCAAAAAGGAGAGGGTGTAGCAAGCTCTTCTCATTATGACCAGAAACTGAATTTTTCAGGTATCGCTAGGATCCCTCTGGCCAAGGTGAGTTCCGTTCAGTCATTTGGGGGTTTAGGATTTTTCAGTTTAAAGATTAAAGAATTTTAATTTAAAAAGTCAAAATAGGTGAAAAATAATGATAATGAAACTGTAAATATTGATTTTGGAAAAGAAAAAAAATGAATATAAAAAAAGCAGAAATAAGTAAGAATGCCACAAAAAGAGAACAGATAAAATTAGAACTAATAATATAATTAATTAATTAAAACAAGACAATTAAAGATAATAACAAGTAAATGCTTGCTTTAAAAAAAAATTGACGTTCATTAATTTTAAAGTTAATACAATAAAATAAACTTTTACTGTCCTAATCATGGAACAAAGAAGGAAACATGCTCTGAGTACATAAAAAAAAAGAGAGAAGACAAGTATATAATAAGCATAGAAACAGGGAAATTTTAAAATTTTAGGAGACTACTTTTCTAACTCTAACAGTAATGAGTTTTAACGTTGTAGAAAATATAATTTACAGCCGAGCTCGGTGGCTCAGCCTGTAATCCCGCACTTTTGGGAGGTTGAGGTGAGTGGATTGACGGAGCCCACGGGTTCGAGACCCCGCCTGGGCAGCGAGACCTCATCTCTACAATAGATAAAAAAATCAGCTGGGCGTGGTAGTGCATGCCTATAGTTCCAGCTACTGGGAAGACTGAGGCAGAAGGATCGCTGGAGCCAGGCAGGTCAGCGGCTACTGCACTCCAGTCTGGGCAACAGAGTGAGATTCCAACTCAAAAAAAATATATATATATATAATTTACCAATGGTGACCATAGAATATACATAAATCCTAAAAGAAAGAAAATCAGTTAAAAAATTTGTTATAAAAAATGGTATTTCCAAGAATAAAAAAAAAATTAGACCTTTAGTTTAACAGAGAACTCTTCTAAACTCTAGAATAAATAATTGTTATGCAAATTGGATTATTCTACAGCACATTAAAAAATAAAATCTCAAATTATTTGATATTAAAACATAAAAGATTAAATACAGAAAAACAAAAGCCGATCAATTTTCAACATTTACTCTTAAACAAAATATTATTAAGTTCATGTAACCGCACATTGATATAACCATACATCAAGAACAAGTAGTATTTATTCCAGGCATACAAGTATGCCTCAGTATTAAATTATATTTTACATATATGCATCTACAGCCAAAAAATCACGTAATTATTTTTCTAGGTGCTGAAATGGCATTTGATAAATTTTATACTAATTTTTTTATTTACAAAAAATCCTCAAAAAGTATAAATCAGAGAAAAATAAATAATACATATGTGTGTGCATATACACACACACATTGAGCCCAGAATTTAGCATATTAAGTGAGAAACAACATTGGAATCAGGAACAAGACAAGAATGCTTGCCATTAGCGTGACTTATGAACAATGAATTCAAGGTATTAGCCATTGAAATTATAGTAGAAAAAATATTAGAAGTTTATAACTATAAGAAGAAAAACTATTAGAAATTTACAAGTATAAAACAATGTGCTAAAATTAACTCTTTCTAAGTAGAACAAAAAACCCTGCAAAGCAAACACAATTTATTATTTGATAATATTATAGTGGAGAAGGAAGTTTTTTTTTCTAATTCTGAATTAAAGTGCAGAGATCATTAAAGTAAGACTGATAAAATTTGAGCCCAAGGTGTTTGGGAGGTTTCTATGCATTCTATCACTATCTGCCTTTGGGTTGCCACTTTTGTTTTAAATGGAAGAAACCAGATCTCATTGGGAGCATTACCTGTACTTTTACTTTTATTCTTGAAAAAAAGTCCTACCAGATAGTTTGTTCAAATCAGTCCTGATTAAATTAATATTTTTCAAAATTGTTATTTTTCTAAAATTATTCATTTTCTGAATATATCTGAAGAGCCTAATATAATAACTTGATTCTTAGAAAAACATATTCCTACTCGTAAAAAAACTTCAAATAAAGATTCTGAAGTTTTTCAAAGATACCAGTAAATGATTTTGTTTAACTTGGCTTTTTAATAAATAAATAATTAAATATTTTGGGGCTTATTTTTTAACTTGACTTTTTAAAAAGTTAGCTTCTATCAATCAAAATGAGGAAAAAAGGAGAGAAAACTATTTTTAAAGGCAGACCTGATTTTAAAAAAAGGAAGTATAGCTATTATTAGAGCTTCAAATTTAGAGAAAAAAATTAACATCATTTTCTATACATGATCTCTAACAGTCGTTAAAATATTTTTTCAATGCAAGTCAGGACCAATTTAATTTCATTTTATCATGTACTGTTTGTCTCAATTTTATTTCTGCTCTGATTTTTCTTATTTTTTTCTTTCTACTTATTTTGGACTCGGTTTGCTCTTGCTTTCAAGTTCTTTAAGATGTATCATGAGGTTTTTTATTTGAAGTTTTTCTGCCTTTTTTGACGTAGGTATTTATTGTTATAAACTTCTTTCTTGATATTGCTTTTGCTGTGGTATTTTGTGTTTCCATTTTCATTTGTTTCAACTTTTTTAAATGTTCTTTTTAATTTCTTCATTGACCCAGAGTTTATTCAGGAGCATATGGTTTAATACCTATGTGTAGTTTCCAAAGTTCCTCCTGTTATTGATTTCTAGTTTTATTCCATTGTGATAAAAATCATTATTTGATATAATTTAAATTTTTTTAATTTTATTTTAAATTTATTTTTTAAAATTGTATAGAGATGTGGGGTACAAGTAAGGGATAACTACACAAGTAGGCTGCATGCAGGTGAAGTTTGGGCGACCAACTTGGCCCTCACTTCCCCTGGTTTAGGACCGGGTACCCTTTATGTTGTTACATGCTCTCCCTCTTCCCCAGCAGTGCCCAATTTCAATTTTTAAACAAGTTATGACTATTTTTGTGGCCTAATATATAGTCTATCCTTGAGAATATTCCATGTGCTGAAGAGAGCAAAGTGTATTCTGCAACTGTTGGATGAAATGTTCTTTAAATTTCTGTTAGGTCCATTTGGTCTGTAGTGTAGATTAAGTCTGATTTTTCTTTGTCAATTTTCTATATGGATGATCCATTCAATGCTAAAAGTGACTTGGTTAAAGTCTCCAACTATTACTGTATTGGGGTCTATCTCTCTCTTTAGGTCTGATAATATTTGTTTTATATATCTGGTGTTCCAGTATTGGGTACTTATATACTTACAATTGTGATATTTTCTTGTTGAATTGATCTCTTTATCAGTATATAAAGACTGTCTTTGTCTCTTCTTACAAATTTTGTCTTAAAATCTATTTTATTTTATTTAAGTATAGCTACTCTTGTTCTTTTTTGGTTTCCATTTGCATGACATATCTTCTTCTATCCCCTTATTTTCAGACTATGTGTGTCTTTTTAGGTGAAAAGAGTTTCTTATAGGCAACATATGGTTGACTGTTGCTTTATTTGTTTGTTTAACCTACTCATTTACTTTGTGTCTTTTGGTTAGAGATCTTTTCTATTTACATGCAATGTTATTATTGAGAGGTAAGGATTTATTTATTACTGCCATTTTCTTATTTGTTTTCTGGTTGTTTTATTGTCCTTTCTTTTTTCTTTCTTCCTTTATATAAAAGTTATATAGTATGTTTTAATTTCTTGTCTTTTTTTTTTTGTATATCTGTTATAAGTATCTTCTGTGGCTAACATGAGCTTGAAAATAACATTTTATAACCAATTATTTGAAACTGGTGACAACTCTGACTATACACACACACACACACACACACACACACACACACACACACACACAAAACACACATAGAAGCAAAGAGCAAACTAAGAAACTAAGAAGCTCTACATTTTAACTTCACCTCACCCCTGTTTTTTTTTTTTTTTACTTTTCTTTATCCCTACTTATATTATTTTTATATTATCTCTTAAGAAGTTTTTGTAGTTATTATATTTGATAGATTTGTCTCTTTCCTATCCAAGATTTGAATGATGCACACACTGCAATTACAGTTTTGGAGTATTGTGTATTTGTCCATGTGCTTACTATTGCCAGTGAGTTTATACTTTCACTTGATATCTGGTTCTTTATTAACGTATTTTTCTTTCCATTTGAAGAACTCCCTTCAGCATTTCTTGGAAGACATATTTTGTGTTGATAAACTCCCTCGGGTTTCATTTGTCCTTCATATTTGAAGGATAATTCTGCTTGGTAAAATATTCTAGGTTGATTTTTTTTTTTCTTCAGCACTTTGAAGATGTTACCTCATACTCTTTCAGCTTGTAAGGAAGATGTATCAAAATTCCTTTATGTGTTATTTGCATCTTTTCTCTTGCTGCTTTTAGGATCTTTATCCTTGGCCTTTGAGAGTTTGATTACTACATTCCTGAGGTTGTCTTATTTGGGTTGACTCTTGGTGTTCTATGACTTTTTGTATCTGGATAACCATATTGCTTTCTAGTCTAAAATAACTCTCTGTCATTATTTTTGTGAATAAACTTTCTACCCTGATCTCTCTCTCGCTACATCCTCTTTAATGCCAATAACGCTTAGATTTGTCTATTTGAGGTTTTTTTTTCCTTTCCAAAATATTTTAGGTATGCTTCATTCTATTTTATTCCTATTTCTTTTCTCTTTTCTGTCTGTGTCTTTTCATATAGTTTCTTCTAGCTAACTAGTTCTTTCCTCTGCTTGATCAATTCTGCTATTCAGAGACTCTGATGCAATTTTTAGTTTGTTAAGAGAATTTTCAGATCTAGAATTTCTGCTTGATGTTTTTAATTATTTCAATCTCTTTGTTAGATTTTTCTAATAGAATTCTAAATTTCTTATCTGTGCTGTCATAAAGTCCACTGAACTCCCTCAAGACAGGAATTTTGAACTCTCTGTTTGAAAGGTCACATATCTCTGTCACTACAAAATTAGTTACTGGTGCCTTTTTAGTTCATTTGACAAGGTTGTGTTTTCCTCAATATTTTTAACATTGTGGACATTTGTCAATGTCTGGACATTGAAAAGTTAGGTATTTATTTTAATTACAGCACTCTGCCTTCATTTGTACTTACCCTTCTTGGGACTGCTTTCCATGTATTCAAAGGGGATTGAGTGTTTTGATCTACGGTTGTGGTCTCTGCAGCTATATCAGTGTTAGTGAGTGCTATATGCCCAGTAACACTTAGACTCTTACCAGTTCCTAAAGGCACTGCTTTGGTGGGCTTGAGTAAGATAAGGGAGAATTCCCTGAGTTACCAGGCAAACTCTTTTGTTCTCTTCCCTCTTTTTCCTCCAGTCAGAAAGAGTCTGTCTCTCAGCTGCATTGCCAAAGTTTAGGGAGGAGTGATGCAGTCACTTCCTTGACAACCCCTAGTGTTGTTTAACTAGTTAGCATGCACCCCATGTCCACGCACCAGAGCCCAACAGAGTACTAGGCCTTTCCTAGGAACTGTAGCCTGTTAGGTATCAAAATCTCTCTAGGGCCTCCAAAATGTTAGGTCAAACCTGATAGGGAGTTCCTGTAATCCAGTGCCATGCTAAAGATGCCAAGAGTTGCACAGAAACTAGATTGGAAAATACAGTTTATTTAGAAAGTATATTAGAAAGAGACAGACAGAGAGAGAGGAGATTAACCTCTCCAAGGTAGAGGAGGGGACCAAAGTTGAGAAAACATTGCAGCCTTAGCTCAAAGAACACATGGCCTGGCCAATGCTTAACAAAACAATGACAAATGGCTGCTTGAAGTTGAATGGCTTTTAAACCTTCCCTTTGGTGGGGGGAAGATCATTAAGGTGATTGGCTGGTGTGGTCTTTTCACATAACCATGAAGGCAAGCACAGGTATTGGTGTCTAGTGATGGACAACAGGCAGAAGGATACGCTAGTCAAATGTCTGCTGCCCTGGTGATGGGGGTCTGTGTCTTGAAGGTCACAAAGGGCTGATTAGATGAATTCGTTTGCAAAACAAGCTGGGGAGGGGGTTGTAAAACAATTATCAATAGCTACCTCTGAGAAACTGGTTCTGTCCTTGGCTAGTGATTAAAGGGTTAATTAAAGTGAACTGCTAGAAAAACATGACACACTAAACAATGTTAAAATGGCTGCTCGTTGGCTATTTTGACTCATCTTTTGTCCTCATAATCCTGTGACCTGACTACCTCTCAAATTTATTCTGGGTCCCAGGTCACTTTATTCAACTGGTCGCAGAGCCAGCCAGGATTTGTGTTCCTCCCACTGTGGCAAAGCATTCTTTTCTGACAGGGGCTGACCTAAATGCTTCGTCCAAGGGCACTGGCAGAATTCTGTCCCATGTTGTGGTCTGCTGTGACAGGCAGTACTGAATTTCAAGGCAAATTTCTGCAATCACTTCATACTTCTTCCAACAAGCATACAGATTCTCTCTCTGTGAGGTGCTGGCAGGGAGTGGGGGAAAGGTGGTGTAGGATTTTCTACCCTCTTTAATGCTTCTTTCCTTGATATATTAAAATTAAGTATTGCTAATGCTTTCAAATTTTTTGTTTCTTATGAAGGTGATTTCTTGCATCTCTTTTTTTTCTCAAGGGTCTCCTGTGGGAGTTCGGTCACTGGAGTGTTTAATTCAGACATCCTGCTCCACCTCCTCTCCTATACCAGATTTCTGATTCTGTAATGCATGAGAAAGCAAAGGAAGTTCCTCCCCGTATCTATTTCAATATTTTTTATTTTTTAAAATCTCAGAGAAGTGAGTAAGAACCAACATCAAGTTAAGTACTTTCCCAAATCTGGTTCCCACACGATCTCTAGGGAAAAACTTTCCTCCCTCACTGTGAGTGCTCAGTGAATCAACCCCAAGGACCATGGGATTAAGGTTAAAGTTTTGCAATGACTCTCTGAGGTTTTGGCTCTGAGAAAGCAAGCAGGAATTTTTTAAAGTTTGACCTATTCTGTATTATTGTATCCCTATTCTTCCATAAATTTAAAAGAAAACACTTAGAAGAAGTGTTCCCAAATACTCAGGAACCAAAGCTATATGAAGAACGCCCTAAGGGACTTTAAAAGATTACCATCCCAGGGCTCCATTCTAAGTCTCATCTCATTATTTGTGAATTTAAGAGCAATGAGAAGGGGAGAACTTTACTCTGATCCAATGACTTTGCACTGCAGGCATTTGAGACCTGAAATGGAGCCTTATTTTTCCACAACTTTGCAAAGCTTACCAATGCGATACTTCACAACCTTACGAGGGAATTTGGATATTTTAAATTATTTCTATTGCCATCATACAGCACAGAATAGCAGGTCTATAATAAGAAAATAGAATAATTCTGTCCTCTCTTCACCTCATTTCCTTGCTACTTCCCAAACAAATCAACAGTGAAACAATTCTGGTAATATTTTAGAAAAGGAATGTGACAAGGCCTGTTTCATTTTAAAACAGTAGTTGTTGAAGCTATTTCCTTTGATGTAAGCATCATGACGCTATGCTGTCTTCCTTCTAAAGTAGAGTGGCAAACATTGTTGGGAGAAAACCAGATTGTTGCTTATAGCTAAACTAAATTGCATCTCTGAAAAGAATGCATTAAAATAATGCACGTGAAAATGCCTGGAATAGTATCTGGCACTAAGAAGCCAGCTAATGTGTTACTTATTTTATTTTATTTTATTATTTGATTTGATTTGAATCTAGATGGAGTCTCACTCCATCACCCAGGCTGGAGTGCAGGGGCAAACTCACAGCCACCCAGTGTCCACATGCTGGGCTCCCGCGATCCTTCCGCCGCAGCCCTCCAAGTAGTCATAACTACAGGCGCTCGCTACCACACCCGGCTAGTTTTTTGATTTATTGTAGAGACGAGGTCTCACCAAGTTGCTTAGGCTGGTCCTGAATCCCCGGGCTCAGGCAATTCTCTTGCCTCTGCCTCCCAAAGTGCTGGGGATTACAGGTTTAGCCACCACACTTGGTCTAAATTTGCATTGTTTAAAGTCTGCCTTTATAAAATAATTTACTTGTGAAAACAAAAATTCTTATTTAATAGCTTTCATATGCTTGAAGCTGTTGTGCTTTCTAAACCTGGGCATAAATCAGAATCTTCCAGAGACATATATATATATA